>NC_084650.1:27351293-27568793 GCF_019802595.1 Syngnathoides biaculeatus | reverse complement strand
CTGAGCGCGGAGCATCCTTTGGGCTTTTGTCTCTCGCTGAGATAATTTGGGGCTCATTAGCTGCTTGACAGGAACAAACAATAGCCTAGGTGAAATGTTGCAGGGTTTAATTAACAACAACATTGTAATAAAGTAGGCATTAATATCAAGCACCCGCTGTGACTAGGATTAGCAGTTGAAACTTTTGGAGACTCTGTGACTTCTAGCGTTTATACCTTGAAATTATCATCTTCCTAATCACCGGCTGTAATTGAACCCTTATCTGGAAAGGTTAAAAAAAAAGAAAAAAATACTTACATTTGTTGAGTCACTATAACTCTTGTTCCTGTCATGGAGGTAATTGAGAGGAGTATACTTACTCTGTCTTTAGAGCACTGTAGGCATTCCTGACCTCTCCCCAGGGTGTTTTCAACAACCTTTGCCCTCAGTGATCCTCTTATTTTCTGTAACCTCCTGGAGTAAGCCATACCTCAGTAACTTGGACAACATATCTGTGCTAGCTGGTACTGGCTTCTATACATCTTGTATTGTGTACATTTCTTTTGGGAAACACAATATCTTGCAGGTACCACAAGGTACAGGTTGTTGTATGTGACTTCAAAGTGTGTCGAGTTGATACCATATGTCTATTGTAACAGCTAAAAATGACAAAAATAAATATACACTAAAGTGACATCTGTGATATACAACCACTGAGCCACAGTACATTGATGTGCCGTGAGAAATCAGCTAGTGTACTTTCAGCATAACAGGGTGAAGTATTTTACTACAAATAGTGTATCTGTTCAGTTTTTTTTTTATACCATGCAGGCAGTACATTAAATGTTCTTTCACAAGACGGCAGAAGGTACAATTAACCTGTGTATCAACCTGTTACCTTTCATAAACAGAGTAAGTCATGACTTCCTGCAAATATGTTATGTCTTTCACTAAACAGCCTCAAATTCATTCCCAGTATGTAAATTTGCAGGTAAGTTGAGACGAGATCATTATTTTTGTGTCCATGCTTGTTGGGACATTTTTGTTTGTTGTTGTGTCATGACATTTTTTTTCTAAAGTGAAAAAAAAATATGTGCTTCAACTCGATAAAGAGCAGAAAATATTGCATTAGCTGACCCTATTGCCTAGTGCCTTGATTCTGGACACCAACATATTATACTCTGGAGTCTCTACTATGCTGTTACAGTCCATTTTCCACCCTCAATGTACTCTCAAATGTTTTTTTAGCCCCAGGAAATAAACACAAAAGATGGTGGTTCTATTCTATACAGTGCTTAAAGGTCCTGTATATTGCCAAGGTAACATTTTCTAGTATTTAGGATTTAATATTGTCTTTATGGTGCCTGGCCAAATACACGTGAAATATGAATTAAAATCACCCACACATTGTTGAATCCTGGGCGTTGTTCTGCTGAAAGGCCTGAAATCAGGTCATTTAAATTTCTCAAGTTTATCTACATCATTAGTGAAGATCTCCGATCCCAAGTCAGCATTGTCAACACAGCAAACACATGCGCTGTCAGAACTCTGTGTTCTACACAGAGGCAACTTTCAGAGTAAAGGGGGCAGTTTTACCCAAATATGGAGAAAGAGGATACGAAACTGGGTCAAACTGTCAGAGTGGCCCTTTCTAGACCAAGGTGTTTTTTGAAAGGAATTTGACACTACGTCCATGTTAGAGAGACACTCTGTTTGAAGGTCAAAATAGGTAAAATATGGGACCTTCAAATTTTTGGTATCATGACTAAATTATATTTGACCAGTGGAGTATTGACAAGCGCTTCTATTTCAGGATGAGACTTGATTTCAATCCTGTTGGTCTTTATATAACTGCAATTCTGACACTGAAGAAAAATGTCAATTGAATTTGGTTGCAATTATTCAAATGTGTTAAAAGTAACATGTTAACCTAACATATAACATTTTATTTGACGATGTTCAAGAAATAAAAAGGAGAACATTCAAACATTTTATCACATTTCAATCATGTGCAAGTAAAAACACTTGAACCCCTAGCTCCAACTTACCTCACCTGAGTATTGTAAATAGATGGGCGTCCCAATATGGGGCAGGTCAGAACTGCCGTAGTCTGAAACCTTAAATTTAACTTAATGTCACGGACAAGAATCGGAATTTAAATCAAAATCTCTGCAGCGTGAAAGAAAGACACGTGCAGAATGTGATTTAGCCAATGAGTGTGAGTTGAAAGCAGCAGTGTGGCTCATGTGTCAGCTTGAAGTAGCGACCACCAGGAGCAACATTTAATCACACATTTCTACACTTTCTCTGGTCCATGAAATCACTTGTTCCATATTGAGTGTCTCTGTCATGGCTAAATCATCCAGTCTGCCCATTCTTTGGATTAAAACATTAGATTTGTAATAATGTCTTGAGAACCCCGTGTCTTTAAAGGTTTCAATTTAGATTTCCTCAAGTGTGCAACAGGTATCTAAACCAATCTGCCAATAAGTGTTCTCAGGTTCCTGCACTTGAACTTAAGTAGTCGTTAAAGATAAAGCCTCGCAGACAGCAGCCAATGAGGCGCACTAAATTTAAAGCGATCCAAAGTGACAAATACACAGGCTTTGAAGATAGATTGGAAATTTTGAGGCTTTGTTGCAGTTGTGGTCAGGGTGGACTGGATGGATGTCCAGTGGTGTACTGCACAGCAGTGTAGTAATAATTTGCTTTGCTTTTGATGTGAATAGCCAGAGACATTCTTCATCTGTAAAAACCCAGGCCTCAGACCTTTAGGGCCATAAGCTAATGTGTTGCCCCAAAGCAGATTCAAAGTAGCCCATTAAAGAAAAAGAAAAGGAAAAGGAAAAAAAGTAGCCATGCTGACTTGCGGCCCACTCAGAAGCTTTTCATCAGTACCCAGTCTTCTGCATCTGACCATGACATCCTCTTTTAAGGCGTCTCCGAGGCTGATGAATGGTGTCGGAATTAAAAATCAGGATCATCTTTATTTGCCAAGTATCTCTGAAACATGCAAGAAATTTGAATCTAGTATTTGGAGCTGCTCTAGTATGACAACAGACAGTTAACTGTGACAAAATATACTTTTAGGATGTAAAAACAAACCACGCCGAGTTATTTAGCAGTGCATGGTTAGTAGTAATGTATTAATGCTGACACAATGACCGTTTTGCAAATAATGTCCTCAAGCAATGTGGAGCAGTTTGAAGTGATTACTAGTGCGGTTACGATCATGCAAATGCTTCAGATTTGTCAGCAAATGTAAACAGTTTATTCCCAAGTGACAAATATGACGTTTTTTTTTTTTTTTTTTAACCTGTTCTGGGATTTCTGTGCCTTCATCTTAAATGAAGGCTTCCACGGTCTTGTTGTAACAGTTCCAACTTTGATCATCTTGCTCACTGCCATGTTTCTGTTTTTTTGGTCAAGGGCCTTGTGATCCCATGTGTAATATTACATGTACCCTTAGTTTTAATACAGTGGAGCCTCTCAGGTTGAACATATTGCAGAATTTCTGGTCAACATCTTTCCCCTCAGAATAATGGACAGTGAATTAAGGGGGAAGTCGGCCCTTTTCATACTGCTACCAAAATTCAAATGAAGCCTCACTTCACTCTTGGCCCTGCTTCCTCGCGTCCTTGCAGAAAGAAACACTCCCAGCTCACTATGCTTCTTTTTTTTTTTTAACTGTCCTGTTCAGCTGCATGGCCGTCCAGAATGTCGAATTTGTATGCCTGCTGTGCAGAACACGTTTCCTGTGCAACAGGAGAGTTTCGGATATTCCCTCTGCTTTTTTTTTTATGCTTTAACATGGTTTTAATTGTAAATGCAGCTGGACAGACACAGACACAGATCGGAATAGAGTATAGGAAAGCGAAACAGCAGAACAATAGTTAAGCAGTCCTGGTATTTGTTAAAAAAGACTGTTCTTATTTCTGGCCGAGGGACACGCCTGGTGCGGACATGCAACAACTTACCAATAGAACAAGATGAGAGAAGACAGAAATGAGCAGAGCAGTGTTGATGTTGAGTGGTGCTTTTATAGTGTCTAAACACCTGTGTCTTAATTTAACCTGTACTATTGTTAGTGCTCCCAGCAAAAGAAATTTAAAGCTAAGTGTCCATGGCACATGTGCGTTATAGTTTAGATTTGCCACATCAGGTCTGGGTACTGATGTCATCCGATATCTGATTCAGACGGGTAGGTAGATGAGCACATTGCAGAGAGTTCCACCATTTAAACCTGTAAAGCTTTTTTTTTTGGGGGGGGCAGCGGGAGTGGGGAGTGCTTTTCAGAAATACAGGAAGCTTAATTACCATAAGGCTAACAAAATGTTAATTGCAATAATGCAATTAATGCTGTTAACCTGTCCTTGTATCTAATTGTTCCAAATTACAAACTTACCCCACTCACAAGCTGTTTTTTTTTTTAATGCCACGTGGCTCCTGCATCCTGGAGTATGTTCTTGTTTGATTTATTTGGAGGTGAAGCCAACAAAAACCTGGAGCGCGACAAGGAGGTGCATTCATAACAGAGGTCACTCTTCTTATGACACAACACAGAAGCTTCTATGTATGGTAGTCATACCCTACAATTATCTTCGGCGGGGTCTGCCGCAGGTCCTCTGCTTTGCCTCTGAATCCATCTGATTCTCAAGATGTTGTACTTTTATTACAGTTCTGAGTGGTGTTCAAAGCCAGATCTTTATAGCAACAATAAGTACCGGGATTCATTCAACATGCCTCACAAAGAGCCACTTGATCTACAGCTCGGCGCAATACTTACTTGGCTGGGAAAGACATGAATTACAACAGAAAACAATTGAGAAACTGGAAAGGGGTGGAGATTTGGTGCATCACTGTCATAGCCAAGGGCGGTTTGCTGCTTGACTTGATTTTTATATACTGCATTTTCAATGATGCCGGAAAAGGAAAAGTCTCTCCAAAATGCCGTCATTTTGAGTAACAAGCAAAGTAACATGTCAGTTACTATTCCCAGGAAAGTCATTAGACTATTGTGTTGTTTCAATCGTGAACGTTTCATTCAAAAGAACACATTTTTTTGGTGAATGTATTGTATAATGTATATTTAAATATACATATCACCGCCCTCTCTGTCACGAATGGAATTATTAAAATTTTGTGTGTAATAATGGTAATAGTACATTACACTTAAATAGCACCTCTCGAGAAACTCAAATTTGTTTTCCACTAATCAAATGACAGTAAGGTGACTGAGCAGGAAGACCAACTGGCGGGAGTGAGTGTCAGCAACGCTGTACAAAGCGGGGGAATGCAGTTAAGTCACACTGGCCGGCGAGAGCCTAGCTGGACGTAAGGGGACACGTCATGATGTCCGGTAGCTGAGCTCGTATTTTCTTGAGTCACAAGCGGGTGCTCGAGAGTTTTCTGAGAGACAGGGAGGTGATAATTTATCTTAAGTTTTGTTTTTTTTCTTTTTAAATCTCCCCACCTTTCGTAGTACAAGACAACAATAATGAATAGTACGTCACTGAATGTGTTGCGTGACCGTGAAACCTTGGGGATGGATTCTAATCTGAATGAGGAAGGAGTTGATTTTGTGAAACAACTGAATGATTCGACTGAATGAACCTTTTGAACAAATCTGTTATACGAACTAATTCAAATGATTTAGTATACTCAAAAGAGGTGTGTGTGTGTGTGTGTGTGTGTGTGTGTGTGTGTGTGTGTGTGTGTGTGTGTGTGTGTGGTGTGTGTGTGTGTGTGTGTGTGTGTGTGTGTGTGTGTGTGCGTGTGTGGGTGTATACCTCCAATATCCAACCAGCACTCACTTCCATGTTTACATCCATGCAGGCACACAGAATCAAAGTAATTAGTACTTTACTTTTAGGCCCACGCAATCAGTAAAGTAACTAACTTTTTCAGGTAACTGAGGCAACAATGGGATATTTATTTTGGGAAAATTGATGAGCATTCCAACACAAATTAGAGCTCAATCATCATCAAAGAATTTCCACTTTAATTTTTACTTGTAATTGACAATTGTGGACAGCATTTCTCCAGTGTTGGCTGTCATAGAATTTACCTTCAAAATTGATTTAAAAAGTGCTTCAGTAGCGCCCCCTTTAAGGAATTGGTTTTAAACTATGCAATTGCATGACTGACATCTACTACGATTGGAAAATTTCAATAATTGGACTGGTTGTGAGACCTGTTCACTTCCCGGGCCTTGTAAAAAAATGGCCCGGGGTGAGGAATCAAACTACCAAATATTCTGAGTAATGAAACTGCGGCACAATCACTTCCTTTATTCAATGCCGTTGAGTGCATATGCTTCATTGGCTCCACGTGTGTCTCAAGATTGATTTTAAAGTTCTTTTGCTTTTTTTTTTTTCAATGAAATGTTTTAATGTTCTCGGGCCTTCCTCTCTCAGAACTCCTTTTACTGGCTGAAGCATTGCAAGCACTGAGATCGTCCAGCACTGGCCTCTTAATCGTTCCAAAAGTCACATACATACTCACGACAAGTCATCGTTTCAGTTTTACAGCCTTGTTTGTGGAACAGCCTGGTAGTAAACATCGGGGCTACAGAGATTGTTCTTGTTTTTAGGAAAAGTCTAAAGACCCACCGTTTTAATTTAGCTTTTTAATATCTATGTATTTAACTTACCTTTTAGTTAGCTTCTTTTTCTACTTACTGGCCTATCCTTAGAGTTTTTTGTTTCATTGATTTCCTCTTTTATACCTTTAGATCTTTCATTTGTGTTGTGATCGTTCCAGGTTAATAGTTTTAGTTTCACAAGGTTTATACATTATATTACATTCCATTCCCTCACCCATTTTGATTCACATACGATTGTAATTGATTGAAGTGGTATTCCATTCTAAATCTATATGGCTTAATATGATGTTGGTCTACCCTTTCCAGTTATAACAGCTTCAACTGTTGTAAGAAGGGTTTCAACAAGGTTTAGGAGTGAGATTATGGGATTTTTTTTTTTTTTGCCCATTGTTCAGGGAACATATTTATGAGGTCAAACACTAATGTTGCAAGAGAATACCTGGCTCACTATCCATTTGAAAACAACTCAAAGGTGTTTTCTCGGATTGAGGGTAGGGCTCTGTGCAAGCCAGTCAATTTCATCCATGCCAAATTCTCTCATCCATGTCTTTATGAACCTTGCTTTGTGCACTGGTGCACAGGAACAGGAAGGAATAGTCCCCAAACTGTCTCACCTTCCAAATCTTTTGGTATGCTGGAGCTTTCATAGTTCATTTCACTTTCACTCAGGGGCTAATATTTTGGACATTTCCAACTTTGTGGGAACAGTTTGAAGATGACCCTTTCCTGTTCCGACATGACTGAGGATCAGTGCACAAATCAATACTTCTTAAAGACACGGATGAGAGAGTTTGATGAGGATGAACTTGACCTGCCTGCAGAATTCACACCTCAACCCTATAGAACGCTTTTGGATCAATTAGAACGAAGACTGAAAGCCAGGCCTTCTCATCCAACATCAGTCCGTGACCTCAGAAAGGCACCTCCGGAAAACCTTCCCAGAAGAGTTTAAGACTGTCCTAACAAACCATATGGATTAAGAATCACTAAAACTCATGCCTGAGTCGAGGCAGGTGAGCAAATACTTGACAATATAGTGTACCGTTCTTTCACATTGATTTTCCTGATTAATATTGTTTCGTGATATTTTAGTACTTTAATTTTCTTCCCCAGAGGGAGCTTTGGTCTTTCATGACCGCGGTTCTGCCTCATGAGGTCTCCGGTCGCTTTGTGTGCAGGTACTTGCTGTCCCGCTGCACTGTGGGCTCCATGCTGGGGGCCCGTGTGTGTGACCTATGGCAGGTCCATGGTCTTGACCTTCAGATTCTGTTTCCTCACCTGAATGCTCTATCCCCAGGCTCAGGTTTCTTAGATCCTTTCTGTTTTATATTTTTGACTAGTATTTATGTGAGCGTGTATGTATTCGATCAGTAAGAGTTCCCTTTTACCTGAGGGTGTGTGCAGCTCTTTGTCCTTGTGGACAAATTGATTTCAAAAACCATGTTAAGTAATTTGGGTTGCATTGTGTGGATGGAAAATTCTATCCAAGTAATAATGGATTGATTGTTTGATTTTATTAACAAGCATATGCACTTACAACAGACATCTACAACAAAAAGTCAAAAAGCTAATGATGACTATTCTGGAAAAATGATTCCAATAATTATAAAAGTTAGATCCCCAAGTCGAAAGCAAAAATTCCCCAACCAAGTGAATCTTTGACTGAATTGCCCATTTTCCTAAATGTGCTATTTTGTTGTGATGTATAAAAAATACTGTATCTCTGAGTGAAAATACAATAGATTTTTTTCGAACTATGACCTCTCTCTTCTGTAAACTTTAACCAATCGCTTTGGAAAATTCTCGGGATATTCTGCTGAAAGCATGTTATGAAAACACCTGGGAAATGCTGCAAATATTGAAAAAAAAATGGCATAATGTTTTTTTTTAAAACAAAAAAAGATGCATTCCTTACAGCATATTTACACGATGTCTTTGGGGAGAACATTGAGAATTTTGTAAAATGTTACCACAGTTAAATGCTTTAAAAGAAGAAAGAAAATGTGTTTTTAAGAGCAAGGAAGGTGCAACCCATTCATTCCCCTTGGCTATTGCAAAAAGACAATGCAACCCTTTGTTGTTTTCACTTTGATTTTGGTTGGATCGTAAAAGCAAACTACACGACGAGCAACAATATGTCCCAGTCCTCGAGTTAGTGTCACAATGCTGTGCTACCCAACAGCTCTCAAAAGTTAGCTGCACTATTCCGCCCCATGAGGCCGACTCTATTATCGGTACAGTAGCACGTATCAAGGTGATTTATTGCCACTGAGAGCTCAAGTTGTTTGAAATGACTGCCGTGATTAGTCATATAGGCTTCAGAGCGAGGGAAGAAAGGCAAACGGCGCCCCTGTAAATTAACAGCAGCTGCACAGTGTCGTCGACCGCGGCGAAATGGTCAAACACGTTGAGCAACAGAGTGGCCAGGGGACAAGGAGAATTTGGGTCATTACACCCCCTTCAGGTAAGGGCAGGTTGACAGGACACAGAGAGAGAGAGCGCGAGAGAGAGAGAGATAGGGAGAGAGGGAGAGAGAGGCTACTTCAAGATTCAGAGGATGTGGTATTAATTGATTTTTCCACAGTGGAAATAAAACGGCAGAAGAATGATAGCCTGTAGCCTCTGCCAAACTCTGACTTGAGTAGCTGCACATATCCTCCATATATTCCACCGGGCCCTACACCCACCCAGTAAAATCCATGGTTCATTAATCCAGACAAAAAAAAAAAAAAATTGCGCCTTTTGACTTGTTAGTTGCTTCCTAAATTGCCATCCCCTCATATGTTCACTTTATTATTATGCACGTTATTCTGCTTTCCCTATTCTCCCCCATATCTTGACGGATTGACCTCATCCCCATTTTACATCTTATTTACATCGCTACATCTTCAACTTCTTCCAAGAATTCACAGCACGTGGCATTTTTCAGTGTTCAAAAAATTTTCATATTTCCCACAATTCTATATTTTTTACCCATATAAAAACCCTTATTCATCCCCAATAAGGCATCAGCAACAAAAGACATTCACAATGTTTGTCTTAAATTCTGAATGTTCAGCTCATTCAGTTCACATCGAGATCAATTTCAACATTTCAAAAATTCCTACAAACCAAAAATTCCACGTTTTTCAGCAACAAAATGACTCAACCCAAAAAACAGGTTAGCGGATTTCAAGAAAAACAACAGGTTGAGGAGAACCCGAACTTGCTTAGATTGTTTAAATAAGTATACATCCTTTATTTCTACAAATACGATATGATATATACTGTAAGTAAACACGAGCAAAGCATGAACATCGGATATTGTCATCTTTGATAGCGCTTGAAGACATCTTGTATGTAACAAAAGACATTGTATATTGAAAATGTGAACTCTATTCAAGTGCGAAGAAATGACGAAGTCCAACTGACATCAAACTCAGTTGTTCTTTGGCCATAAGCAAGAAATGTCATGGAGTAACATCACCCCCCACGACAGAGCTATGCTTTATCCCCTATAAAATGTTTCACGTTGACAATGACCTTATGGAAATCTTTTTCACATTTTAATACATGTTTTGACCAGTTCACCTGTCAAGCACAAAAAAACAACTTAAATAGGAAATAGGCCATGAGCTGGGTTAAATCCTTGCTCTGGCATCGAGAAGACTGCTTGAGTCCAAGATTTGATTTTTTTATTCTTTATTTTTTCAGCTTGCACAGCAGGTGTTCCTGCCTTGGTTTGATGTCTCTCTTTTTTGAACGTGCTGTCGAAATACTTGAGCTTGGTCATGTTGGTGATTATATGAGATGTAGCCCCGGTGTCCACCATCAGGCCTCTCCCCTGATAGCTGCTCGTCTGCTGCTGGGTACCGGTCTCTCCATCTCTCATCTTCAACATGAAGTCAGCTTCAGCGTCTTCTGAGATTTTACTCACGCTGTCCTTTATGTTCTTGTTCTTGTCCTTGTGCCTGTATGTGGCATCTCTGTTTTCATAACCCTGGAAACCCCCCGGCCAAAACACCACCGCACAAATACAGACACTTGTACATACAGTGTGTCTATTGTGAATCTAAGCCCACAACCAGTGAGGGTCCAACCATTCAGAGGCTCATTATATCGTAGTTGACTTATTATAGCTATACATATGGTAGTTATGTTGGCTCACCCGAGCAAAAAAAATAATGATAATAACATTCGCAAAGTTGGAAGAACCTAATATAGAGCACAGAATAAGCATAATTGACTTAATTTAAGTTGTTACATCCAATTATCTTTTCTTGAGCTTTTAAATTGCACTTCAGAAAACATTTCAGGCAACCTTCTGCTTTTTTTTCCCACATTAAACTGGCAAGCAACAGCTGTTGGTGTTATTTCTTCCCAAGTACACAAAAGGACATGGAAAAAAGTTGCAGGAGCTTTGAAAACAACTGGGGGGGGGGGGCTGACACAACTTTTAATGCAAAACACACAGAACAGAAATTCAATTACCTTTGGCCTCAGAGTAGTACATGAGTCGCACAACCGACAGCATAGTGTTTTATTTCCAGGGACAGCTCGAATGGAATATATCATAGAGGCACCTGCTGAAAAGACTGTGGATTCTCTTTTGAGGAATGATACTTTCAAAGCAAAATTTGGCAGCAGATAAAACAGAGAGCACAGAGAACTGCAAATTTTTGTGTTTGACCTCCCCGGTGGGAATGGTCATTGATCAGACATACTGAATAGGTTTCTGCTGCAAAAGTTGGTCTTGTAACAACAGCAAAACAATTATTACACTGGGTTACAAAGATCTTTTTTTCAACTGATTAATGACAATTTAGCATCTCTGAAAACGAAAGTGACATTTGTCTCTCTTGTTTGGATCACGTTTTTATGCCAAGTTATGAAATGTCTGTTTCGCAAATGTTACAAACTTTGACTACTGTTAATTAAATAGTAGACATTGATAAAAGTAGATGCCTGTAAATTGAATGTTCAAAATTCAGGACATGGACTATTATTTATTTGAACCTCTAAAGCAAAAATATATATATATATATCTGTGCATCTAAAGAAAAAGACGTAGCCATAGTTCAAAAGTTAAACCTGATTTAGTAAGTCCAATGCGATATTTGGATTCAGCATATCAAATATATTACTAAATCACCTTTAAAAAAAAATTTGACTTTCAATTCATTCTTGACCAGTGTTGTCAGTTAACTGAATTTAAGCATACTGTAGTTTTAATTACTGCTTAGAAAAGTAACAAGTAAAGGTAGTTATCCACCATTGATTCCCTGCAATTAAGGCTTTTGATTCAAGTACTAAAATAACATTAGAATGTAAGATTAGTTTAGCTCCCTCAATAAATGCTTCCTAATTTTTAAATGGAGAATGCAATGTGCAATTATGCAAAATATCAGCAAGCTCTTTTGCAATCCTTTTTGCAACAAAAAAAAAACGTTATTTTTTTTCTACAAAGAAAAATGCCCTTGAAATGTTCTTTGTTCTTTTTTTGGACATTTGTCAACTGATAAATAATGTTGTCATTGTGAGGCATTGTATGGATAATATTAAGGGGAAATTATATTTCATACATTTTGAAATATGGCTGTTAAAATAATGCAATGTATAAAAGTGTAGGTGTGCATATATTGTGTTTGCAAAAAAAATTTGACCTTTTCTACTATAGCTCAAATTCAGTGGTGGATAGTAACACACTACATTTACTTTACTTTACTTTGCTTTACTTTACTTTACTTTACTTTACTTTACTTTACTTTAAAGCAATGGCAGGTCATGAAATCTCAGATTTTGAAATCCTGCTGGGGTTTTTTCCTCTCTAAGTCCTCTTAAGAAGAAGTTTGAAAACCGTACAGCTTGGGATCCACTGCACAAATTAAGCTCGTTTCAAGCTTGAGTCAGTCGGTGATTTCTAGTCCTGCCAGTCGCTCGGTGTGGAGGGTGTATGAGTATGGTGGCTCCTGACCACTTGCACAACAATACGAATTGAAATGAAATAGAAATTTTGTCACCTGTGACAGTCATTTCGCATGGCTGACGCAAGGTATGACTCGATTTTTCATTTCTGTCATTGTGGAGGAACTGCCAGCTGAAAACAAGTTATGGAGGTTGGTTATTGTGGGTCCATATATGCCTCATAAAATGATGGTTGCACTGTTTTTCTGTTAGCCTTGTAATAAACGCTAAGATTTAATCTACGGTTTGCAGAAACAATTTGGTTTAGCCTGTTCCTTGCAACAGAACATATGTGGATCACCAAGGACCGAACCCTGCAGTGTGAACATTGTATTATGCATATTAGGAGTTTAAAAATTGAGATTTCTAAAACTGTATGCCCAAGACCCTTCATCATTTTTCTATACTGCTTATCCTGTTCAGGATCAGTGGGAGCAAAAACCTTTCCCAGCTTGCTTGTGCAAAAGCTGGACAACACCCAGGACTGGTCGCCAGTCAGTCACAGATGACATATAGAGACAGCAGTCATTTGATCTAGTTGACCAGCAAATCATCAAAGACCTTAAAGAATTAGCGATCTGACACTGATCTCTCACCAATGACAATTTGAGTAAACTGACGACAAACTGACAGCATTTCCATTTAGGACAGAAGAAATGAAGGCTATACAGCACAAAGATCCGGCTTTTACAGTCTGCTGCACGTTAAAGGTACACAACCGACATCGGTTATTGTATTAACTGCACATTTGTAATAACGTGTCAAGCGTGTACATTTTGTATGGGTGGTTGTTTTGTCCAGTGTGAGTCGTGCGTGATGATTGAACATCGGTCCAAAAAGGTGAGAGAAGGCAAAAGCAAAAAGCTTTTTTTGCTCACTTGATTCTGTGATACTGACTTTGGACATCTCACCTCTACGTGAGACGCTTTTGAAGGTTCTACATGTTCCTGTGATTACAACCCCCCACCCCAACCCCCACGAAATATGTGGAGGTCACAACCTTGTCCAAATCTGTAGCGTTGTTGAGTTATACAATGCAATGCGGCTTTCAACCACATCACAAAATAAAATTAAAGTCACAATTGTGCTACAGTTGTGGTACGCTGCCAATAACTGTTTTGTAAGACTTTTCCATTAAGCCTAAGTCTTGACCCATTCTCGATGCGAGGCGAAATGTAGCATCAAGTGTTTTTTGGCATCAAACTATTACTTAATGAAATTGTTTGGGTGGATTCCCAAAAGCACTTGAACCCCTTGCCACCTTTGCTTAATTCTACATTCACCACATATTTAGAATGTGATTTCGCTAACATTTACTTTGAGTAATTGCAGAGGCTTAAACTGTTACAAAGAGCTTCGGCATTCATTTCAACTTTTGCTGTATTTCCTTTTATATACTTAATAGGTTGGCAACCCATTTCCACTTTACATAAACTGCAGAAGAGTGTGGTGCTAATTAGAATATAGCACTGTGGCAACACTTTAAAAGTGTTTCTATTTAGTCGCTTCCTTTATATCTTTTCATTACAAACCTCGAACATGTTTTCATGCTTTTTCTATAAATGGATCCATCACCTGAACATGAAGTCCATCCAATTCCTATCCCACTTATCCTCATTAAGCGTCATATTTGAGCTGGAGCCTATCTCGTCTGACTTTATATGAGAGCCACGGTGTGCCAAACAACCATTCACATTAACAAAGACAATTTGAAGTATTTCATTAAATGAATATATATGTCTGGATTGTGGGAGGAAGCTGGAGTACCAGAAGATGACTCAAGCAAGTAGGGGGAAAACCTACAGTACAGATTCGCTCCCAGAACCTCCTGACAGTGAGGCAAGTGATTAAACCTCCTGTTCATAGTGCTGCCAGTATGTTGATTATGAATGAACATTATTAACATTATATAAACCATTTAAAACATGAACCTTTCACAATTGTAACTGTGTCAACATTTAAATGCAACTGTCTTTCCTACAACTTCCTCATCCAAGTTAAATATTTGGGAAGTTAATGAGTTCCTAAGATAGCTAATCAAGGATCTATAAGAGTGTTTTTTAGGATTCGATTGAACCAATGTGCAACCTTTTGCCGCAAACAAAACATTGCTCATCACCAAAAGAGCTTCGTATGTACATTGAAGCATGGTGGTGGAGACAGCAGTTCAGATTGAACTGGCGCCTTCAGGAAAGTACTGTCCATGGAATTCTGAAAAGTTTGAAGAAGCAATTTCGCAGTTTAATCTTAGCACCAAACTGGCTTTTGCTAGAAAGCAAAATAACTCAACAAAGCCCACTAAAACAGCTGGAATTTATTTAGAACATCAGAAGCACTTTATAGCAGAGGCACTTTCGATCACATTAATGGTGGAAAATGTTTTGGAATGATTTATCTAGTTTCATTTTTTTATATATATTCTTTGAACGCAGGTGTGTAGACTTTTTATATCCACTATATATATGAGAAGTGAATATCTAAATGTTACCATTTAAAATGAAACTGATGCCAAAAGCATTTTTCAATGTTACTGCTGGATAACAATATATAGTACATGTAGCACTACTACTGTAAGAATGTAGAACACATGAGTTGGGAAGTTTAGTGTGACTCTTAAAGGTCAAGTGTCATGCCTATAAAAATTCTAAAATAGATATTGTAATGAAAAATACATAAAACATTCACGTCAATGTCTATACGAAAAAATATGAGCGGAGAGCGCGTCATCCATCCGTAAAATTGTGGAAGTTTCATTCGACATTCATATGGTAGCCACATGGGCTGCATCTTCTGTCTGTCACATCACACTGGGAAAGCACTGAGAAGACGCTGTGCTACCTACTATGGGAGACGGACAGCAGAGATATTTTGATTTTTCTGACGCCCCTTCTGATGCGAGCCATATTTAGATGATGTGCGCATCAGGGCCAAACCACATGCGGCCAAACCACCTCCACGGCCGATCCACGTCCGCAGCGGTGATAAACAACGCCACCCGTGAGTGACAATGATGTCCAATCCACTTCCACGGCGGCGATAAACAACCCCGCCCACAGCCACAAACAATGACGACGCCTTGGCGAAACCACCTCCCCGTCCCATCCACCTCCACGGCGGTGATGAACAACGGCGTCCACGGGCGACGACGACAGCACGACCAAAACGACCCGAAGGAATAACAAGCTAGCTTCCCGCTGGTAAAACTAAACGAAAACAAACGAGTTGGCTGGAGGGCGCTCCTGCCCCATATGTCACTTGCTGCTTCTTCTCGAAAACAAATCCCTCGAATCCCTCGAAAGGATTTTCATGGCGGGAGTTGCAAATAGCCATATACGTCACAATCATGTTTTCTGGTAAAAAAAAAAAAAAAAAAATTATGGATGGGTCCATACCGGCTGCCGTTTTTTCATTATAACAGACTAAAAATCATGCATTTCATGACAGTGGACTAAGGCCATGAGCGAGTACAACACCACAGGAGTCTTACAGTCTGTAGACATGGACCATCCCTTTAAGCTATATGGGAAATACTGCAACTGTGGAATCAGTCAAAGAAGTATTCGGCACCTCTATCCATTTTCTGTGTCGCTTATCCTCACAAAGGTCGCAGGATAAACAACCCCGCCCAAAGGCACGAGCGATGACGACGCCCTGGCGAAACCGCCTCCCCGTCCGATCCACCTCCATGGCAGTGATAAACAACAGGGTTCACGGATGACGACGACAGCACGACCAAACTGCCTCCCCATCTGATCTACCTCCGTGGTGGTGATAAACAACGCTGTCCGTGAGCGACGACAATACTGCGACCAAACCGCCTCCCTGTCCGATCCACCTCTGCGGCGGTGATAAACAACACCACCCGCAAGCGACGATGACGCCGCGGCCAAACCGCCTCCCCATCCTATCCACTTCCACGGTGGAGATGAGCCACCGCGGCCCAGTGCTGCGACAGGCCACCGCAGCGGCGCGGGTCTGCTGATCACGGCTTCGGCCAGGGTGTCACATCGACACATTTAGCATCCCTGATTTACGGATTATGTCCCCCCCCTCCCCAACTATTATTTTTTTTCGTAGCTGTATACACACCTACCTGTCATTTGGAACCCACGAAGCTCTCGTCCTTTGCACCCGTGCAATCCATTTTTCACGACGAATGAAGAGCGAATCCATCGTCCCAAGTATTCGAGCAATATCCAGAAATACAACAAGCCGGCATTTTGGCTAACACGAAGGAACATCAAGCTAGCTTCCCGCTGGTAAAACTAATAGAAACAAACGAGTTGACTGGAGGGCACTCCTGCCCCATATGTCACTTCCTGCTTCTTCTCAAAAACAAATCCCTCGAAAGGATTTTCATGGCGGGAGTAACCCTAGCCATATACGTCAAAATAATGTTTTCTGGTAAAAAAAAAAATAAAATAAAAATATATGGCTGGGTCCATACCGGCTGCCGTTTTTTCATTATAACATACTAAAAATCATGCATTTCATGACAGTGGACTAAGGCCATGAGCGAGTAGAACACCACAGGAGTCTTACAGTCTGTAGACATGGACCATCTCTTTAGACGATATGGGAAATACTGCAACTGTGGAATCAGTCAAAGAAGTATTCGGCACCTCTATCCATTTTCTGTGTCGCTTATCCTCACAAAGGTCGCAGGAGTGCCGGAGCCTATCCCAGCTATCATCGAGCAGGAGGCGGGGTACACTCTGTACTGGTTGCTAGCCAATTGCAGAGCACGGAAACAACCATTCGGATTGACACTCACAACATGGGAAATTTTTTTTAGAGTCTCCAATTAACGTTACATGTTTTCGGGATGTGGGAGGAAACCATAGTGCTCGCAGAAAACCCGCGCAGGCACGGGGACAACATGCAAACTCCACACAGGCAGGGCTGGGATTTGAAACCTGGTCCTGAGAATTATGAGGGCAACGCTCTAACCAGTTAATCCACCGTGCTGCCTAGGCACTTCTAATAAAATGAAAAATACAATTCCATAAAATCTGTACAGCTGTTATGCACCGGTAGTCCTTCTATCCAGCTGAAGTTGAGTTGTGAGTTGTGAGTGTGAGTGACTTTACAGGCTCTGCTGCACATCAACAAACAACAAAACACAAACTGGCAGCCAGCAGAGTGTCTCTTCTTCTTTTTGGCAAATAGTAATGCAGTACTTGGCAGCCACAAAACCATCATCCTAGATGCGCGATGCCTGTTGGATGTTTGCAGCTTATACAAGTATTATGGACTTTTAATGTGAAACTATTTCAGTATGTTTTGTGTTGTGATATAGCTCCTGTGTTTTCTTGATGAAAATATAAGAACTGTCTGGTTCATTTCACTTTTTTAGTGTTCGAAAAATGATGTTTTTCAATGGTACTATAAGTTGACAGTATTTCCGCCGAACAGTATGGTTTAGTTAGATACAGAATACATGTTTTATTGTGTTTCCATTTTAAAGGGTCACATGCTATTCAACCCACTTTTCAAGTATCTTTTCATGTGGGCATCAGAGTTACGCTTGAGAGAATTGCCTCCCTTTCAAATGGCACCTTAACAAAATGCTACAGTTTATGATGAATGGAGGTGTAAAACCAACGTATCATCTCATGAATATTTTCTTTGTTTTGTTAGTTGGCAATTTCAACATTGTCTTGCTACTAAGGTATAACGTCACACAAAATGATGCAGTTACCCTAGCAATGTCCATCCTAGACACCCTGACAGTGTTCTGCATACTTAATCAGGGTTCACTTGTTGTGAACTGTTCTACTTTGGCCAATTGAAGTGTGCTGCTTGGTTAAAAATTTTCAGTGTACTTACAATTGTTTGGATACAGCAGCTAATTTTTTGCATTTCTACTGTCCAAAATATCTAAAAGGTGCCAGAATGACTAAGCCGTGCCGTTACACATATTGTAGAGTATGCAGCCACATACAGTATGTTAGAAACAGAAACTCGTGGTCTCAACAATCGAGAAGCAGTCAAGAGTACCACGATAACCCAAACTGAACTCGTGCTAAATAGAAACATTCTGTGTATCCTGTGTTTGTCTAATGAGGCTGAATGCGCACTTGGACCTGGAAGCTGTAAATGAATTGTCTGCACCAGTATCAATAAAGTTGTCTAAATGTGGAATGAATGAACATGAAATGAAATGGCCACAAACTGAAGCTCATACTGTGGGACGTTGCACTCATCGTCTTCACAAAGATTAGTGTCACACACTGCCCAAAGCTTCTCTTCCCTGTAGCATCGAAGTGGATGGCACATTCGTGATTGACCAGTACTCTCCCAATTGAATTTTCATCGCTGACGTCCATCCGGAAGCCGCTGGTTGTATGTATCTGGCATCACCAAACAGCAGGCCACATGTTTTAGTTAGCCACAGAGTGCTCCTACTTCATTTATCTGAATCCCGAAAGCCTCAGGAGTTGACGGGCTCTGTAATTAGTGTCCACAAGCATAATCCCCATAGTATCGAGACCTCACACTATCAGATTTAAATTACCTTGTCCAAGAAAGCAGATCCGCAAATCTTTATCCCACATGGGCTGACGGCCTGACACCAACAAAAGGTGTGTAAATTTACGAAGGCCGTGTGCAGCTCTGTTTCTGGGTGGAAAAATCTATATAGACTGTGAATTATTTCCCTCGCAGGTCCTCATTTTCCAGCGCTATCTTTGTCTGCATCTGCTGCTATTCTTGTTTGAGTGTGTGTGTGTTTTTTTTTTTCCTCCAAGAGTTCTCTTCCCCAGTTTGTTTTCATTACCTGTAATTATCCTGTGTTGTTTTGCTGATAAAACTCTGGCGTATGTGAGTCTCTTTAATCATCATTATACAAGGGCTTGGCTTTAATATTCTAGCAGAAAACAAAGGTACCCTTGCTTGTATTTGCAAAGGTGCAAATCCGCAGTGCTAATTTAGAAAGGATGTAGTCGAGATGTTCGATTTTTTTCATGTTGTGATACTGCAACAAACATTCTAAAGGAAGGTACTCAGGCGAGACGAGTGTAGTTCTCCTGTGGGTGCCCACGTGAAAAAACGTGAGATCTAAATAAGTGCGCTGCAGGCAACTTGACGACACAAGTACAAGCGAGGGAGACAGAAAGTGCCCTCATTTTGACTTTTCATGCTCAGCTGTTTCGATTTCAAACTCCACTTTAAGTCTATTGATCTTTTCGCTTTACTTCATACGTGGGAGACAGACATGCTCAAAGGGCCCCCCGTTTATTTACTTTTAAGCTTTGTAATTTAGAAGATATTTCTCTATGACTACAGTTTAAAAGTTGTTTTGACTTGTTACAAGCATTACTGAGTACACATTCTTACAGGAATAGCTATATGAAGTGTACATGCATCCATTTATTATCCTCTTCAGGGTTGAAAGGTGTACTAAACACTGGATTGGTATTGGTTAATTGTATCGTAAAAGTGGATAACTACTCACGCTCACCTTCACATGGTCACTATGTTACAGGTGGCTCTTTAACATGCATGTAACATTTTAAGTTTACAGGTGTAAAATTAAGTTTTCCACTGCTATTGGTAAAAGTACGACAAGGACAGAATGCACAGCGGAATGAATGACGTAGCAAATTTAGCAACCCTAATCATCACACGAGCTGAAAAAGAAGCTAAGCACAGTTAATAAGTTAAATCAATAAAGAATAACTTGGACAACAAGTAACAATGAAATTCTTCACCCATCAGTACTTCCTAACTGACCGGCCCAGTGTTGAGGAGGGTCCATCTCTGTGAATAGCCTGAAAGTATACAGGAGACCCCTCACCTTAATTTTGTATTTATTTTGGGGTTTTTGTTCCTATTTTTGGCCGGCACGGTGGCGCAGCTGGAAAGCGTTGGCCTCACAGTTCTGAGGACCGAGGTTGAATCCCGGCCCTCTCTGTTTGGAGTTTGCGTGTTCTCCCCGTGCCTGCGTGGGTTTTTTCTGGGAACTCTGGTTTCCTCCCACATCCCAAAAACGTTAGTACAACATTTGTACACAATTATATGGAGATTTTTGCTAGTGGTGGTATGGCCTGGTCCCTACCCCTTGTGAATAGATGAGACTCCACCTAAATACTCAATTCTTTTTTTTTTTTTTTTTTTTTTACATTATGAATCAAAGTTGAGTAAGGTAGACCAAGTCAAGTTTTAAACTAATGTTTTTTTTTTCCTGAAAAGATAATCCCCTGTATGGACAAATCACTCTCTTTTGCCATCCGAGGCAGCATTTTTGGTGTCCACTGTGTAAAGCACCGATGCATGATGGGCCCTGAAATTTGTCGGTTTATTTTGTTCTATCAGAGGAGTACCAGAAGCGGAACGCCGATACTCTTTTGACAAATGGATGCGCAAATTGTTTGATATCACTACCAGTAGACTCTTACCCTCAACTAATTCTAAAACTGAGAATTACACATTAAGGAGCACATATTTGAGCCTTTAGTCTGCTTGCCTAATGCTAAAACATTTTGGGACACACATACAAAACCCTTTTTCCAATTGTTATTTCAGCACTAAACATATTCAGGCTAATATAGCAGTATTTAGTCTTATATTGTTTATATTCTGCAAGAAGTTCAGAGGAGCATTGACATTTATACCATACAGAACTCCATTTACAGTACCGGATTCGTCTATCTCCTGATACTGTGCCCAGGGGGCCAAGGCGGGTAGCATTAAAACAAAAGTGAGACTACAATCCTTTAATTAATTTTAATTACATTGAATTTTAAGATTAATTTTTTTTTCACTCGAATAACATAATTCCCATTTTCTTGTTGTTCAATGGGAGGCTGGAACAGACTAATTGCATTTCACCCAAAGTATGTGGGAGGGGACACAAAAAAAAAAGTCTATCTGGTCTCACTCTATCATGGATTTTTACCTGTATCAGGTTGGTCTGGAATGTCTCCTCCGGATAAACGGGGATTCGCTCTCTAGAAAATAGTCTGTGGCTTGTTTTTTTCCGCAAGAGGTTGAGCAGAATGACAAATGCAAGTGAGTGTGCGGAAAAGTGCGGAGGACCTTATAAGGAGTGATAGCAAAAGGACATGGCGTTCACTGGTGTAACCGTCTAAGCTGCCGCCCACCTCAATCCGTCACACGGCTGCCGATGGCTCCCTGGAGGCCCCATGCTCCACTCTGCCCCCGCGCCACCTTTCCCTCCCACGGTTGCCCGCCTTCCACCTCCGCCACCACCCGCCCGCGGTGAGTGACAGGCATCTGGTTCCGCCTGACTGCAGCCTCGATCTCCTTCCCCTCAAGGACAACGAAGAGGACATATTGTCATCAACTCATCTCGCTCACACTCCCACAGCCGCCTTCTCCATCGCTGAGCATATGCACGCCGTCTCTCACCACACGCACACATTTATGCACCCAGCTATCCAGTCACCTGTAATAACATCTCGACAACCTTTTCCTAATGTCCCCCGGCTTGGCACCACAATGACCCTTTTGCACAAAAACCCACAGGTCTGGCGGCGGCTGCCGCTTTTCATTCACTGCTTTCAATGTGAGTGTGCGGCGGAAAGCATCTCACCGCTGTTGTTAAGAAGCACGTCAGATGGAAACCTTGACTGAATAAACAGCGCATTGTCTGCGGGGGCTTCAACATGGAGCACCTGATGTGTGTTTCTTGCTGTGCATAAAAGTCCTTTTTGTCAGTGTGTGATGAGCGTAAGGACGATCTTGTAGAAGAGACAAAATGGAAGGCATAAAGAAACATGGACATTTCCCGGCACAAACCTACTTTGGTCGTCAACATTAATTTGACATTCATTTTACGTCTGAAAAAGAACTGCAGATTTCTGCCAGTTGCTTTTCTGCAGGTGACACATGACAACAGGGGTTCAGCGCTGAAGCACGGCTTAAAGTCTCTTATGAAAAGGTGGCAGTAAATTGAATTGGGAGACTGTCAAAATCCCCCAAAATGATGACAAGAGATTTTCAAAGCTACGCAGCGTTACATTTTTCAAGTCAGTTTCCTTGGAAACTCAGTTTGTTCAAGTAGATTAGGCCAAATGTGCTCACGGTGTCTGGAAATTTATCATTCACACATTACAGTAAATAACCTAACTGATACTGTAAGTACGCTGATGAATATTGTAATTAACAATGGGTCAAAAGATCTCCTGTAACGGGAAAAGGGTCACATGTGAAAATTAATTCACTGTTAATTATGGCTTCCTGCTTGCTTGAGCCTCTTTTTACACCATTCAAATATAACCCGAAATACAAGTACTACAAACTTTTTTATAAGGGGTCAGGACTTCTTCCATACATATCTTGAATAATATATCACATACATATTTATTTTTTTCCCACAAGTCATAATACATTAAAACTGTAATAGAGTTCAGCCACATTTCCGTCCTATGCTCTTTTTTTTTTCTCTCCACTGAAACGTGCTAAGATTATTTGTTTTGCCAATTCTGACTGTTTTTCCTTTAACTGTTGACATTTTTAGCAGGATGGAATGTTTTGCACAATAAAACATTTTTTTTCCAACTTTAGCGTAACCTTCAGCTTTACAGCTGCTGTGTCTGCTTTGCAGGTGTTGTGACATGTGGTATAGACATCTACCATGACACGTACTGTGGTATCTGTCAAGGTCTTGCCGGTCCAGCCCTGGCTGTGTAGGTTCCCGCACAGCCTCACTGATTAGGAGGCGCACACCTGCGCCTCATGTTGGCTGATTGGCTCCGGTAGATATAAGACCAAGGGGACGACTGGTCTTCGCCAGATCATTGCGGCTCATGCCCCGTTCCTGCACTCCCGTATCTTTGATCGTGAACCCGTGTGTACCGACCTCCGCCTGTTCTCCGACCGACCCCGTAAGCCTGACTCCTTTGACACTCCTGCCTTCTTTGATTGATCTCCCGGTTACCGACTCCTGCCTGCCCGCAGACCTGCTCTCTACCCGTGACGTCCTGACTACCGCTGCTGCACCAGACTGTCTGCCTGATCCCCAACCTTGGAATAATAAATGTTTTTCCTGAATTACCTTTTCGCCTCCCGAGTCCTGCATTTCTGTATCGATGGGTCGTGACAATATCAGCCCTAAGAAATGCAAATAAAGACATCTACTTGGACTCGCCACTATTTTTCCTTTTTTTTTTTTTTTTTTTTTGTCAAGGCACCAAACAGGAATGCGTCTACATGAGAAATGCCAGGATTGGAAGAAAGCCTCGGTTTTATTTCCTCCCTGTTGTGTGCTTTGTACTCACACTGTATTAAGCGGTATTAAGCTTCATTATCTTCTTCTTCTTTTCCTTTCGGCTTGTCCCGTTAGGGGTCGCCACAGCGTGTCATCTTTTGCCATCTTAGCCTATCTCCTGCATCTTCCTCTCTAACCCCAACTGCCCTCATGTCTTCCCTCACCACATCCATAACCTTCTCTTGGTCTTCCTCTCGTTCTTTTGCCTGGGAGCTCCATCCTCAGCATCCTTCTACCAATATACTCACTCTCTCGCTCTGAACATGTCCAAACCATCGAAGTCTGCTCTCTCGAATCTTGTCTCCAAAACATCCAGCTTTGGCTGTCCCTCTAATGAGCTCATTTCTAATCCTATCCAACCTGGTCACTCCGAGCGAGAACCTCAACATCTTCATTTCTGCCACCTCCAGTTCAGATTCCTGTTGTTTCTTCAGTGCCACTGTCTCTAATCCGTACATCATGGCCGGCCTCACCACTGTTTTGTAAACTTTGCCCTTCATCCTAGCAGACACTCTTCTGTCACATAACACACCAGACACCTTTCGCCAGCTGTTCCAACCTGCTTGGACCCGTTTCTTCACTTCCTGACCACACTCTCCATTGCTCTGTATTGTTGACCCCAAGTATTTGAAGTCGTCGACCCTCGCTATCTCTTCTCCCTGTAGCCTCACTCTTCCCCCTCCCTTTTCTCATTCACGCACATATATTCTGTTTTACTTCGGCTAATCTTCATTCCTCTCCTTTCCAGTACATGTCTCCATCTTTCCAATTGTTCCTCTGCATGCTCCCTGCTTTCACTGCATATGACAATATCATCTGCGAACATCATGGTCCAAGGGGATTCCAGTCTAACCTCATCTGTCAGCCTATCCATTACCACTGCAAACAGGAAGGGGCTCAGAGCTGATCCCTGATGCAGTCCCACCTCCACCTTAAATTCCTCTGTCACACCTAAGGCACACCTCACCATTGTTCTGCTGCCATCATACATGTCCTGTACTATTTTAACATACTTCTCTGCCACACCAGACTTACGCATGCAGTACCACAGTTCCTCTCTTGGTACACTGTCATAGGCTTTCTCTAGATCCACAAAGACGCAATGTAGCTCCTTCTGACCTTCTCTGTACTTTTCCACGAGCATCCTCAAGGCAAATAATGCATCTGTGGTACTCTTTCTAGGCATGAAACCATACTGTTGCTCGCAGATACTTACTTCTGTCCTGAGTCTAGCCTCCACTACTCTTTCCCATAACTTCATTGTGTGGCTCATCAACTTTATTCCTCTATAGTTCCCACAGCTCTGAACATCCCCTTGTTCTTAAAAATGGGAACTAGAACACTTTTCCTCCATTCTTCAGGCATCTTTTCGCCCGCTAGTATTCTGTTGAATAAGTTGGTCAAAAACTCCACAGCCATCTCTCCAAATTGCTTCCATACCTCTATCGGTATGTCATCAGGACCAACTGCCTTCCAGTTTTCATCCTTTGTAGTGCCTTTCTGACTTCCCCCTTAGTACATTTCCACTTCCTGGTCCTCACTCTTGCCTCTTCAACTCTTCCTTCTCTCTCATTTTCTTCATTCATCAACTTCTCAAAGTATTCTTTCCATCTATTAGTACACTACCGGCACCAGTCAACACATTTCCATCTCTATCCTTAATCACCCTGACCTGCTGCACATCCTTCCCATCTCTATCCCTCTGTCTGGCCAACCTGTAGAGATCCTTTTCTCCTTCTTTCGTGTCCAACCTGGTGTACATGTCTTCATATGCCTCTTGTTTAGCCTTTGCCACCTCTACCTTTGCCCTACGTCGCATCTCGATGTACTCCTTTCGCCTCTCCTCAGTCCTCTCAGTATCCCTTCTTCTTCGCTAATCTCTTTCCTTGTATGACTCCCTGTATTTTGGGGTTCCACCACCAAGTCTCCTTCTCCCCTTTCCTACCAGATGACACACCAAGTACTCTCCTGCCTGTCTCTCTGATCACCTTTGCTGTCGTCGTCCAGTCTTCCGGGAGCTTCGGTTGTCCATCGAGAGCCTGTCTCACCTCTTTCCGGAAGGCTGCACAACATTCTTCCTTTTTCAGCTTCCACCACATGGTTCTCTGCTCTACCTTTGTCTTCTTAATCTTCCTACCCACCACCAGAATCATCCTACATACTACCATCCTATGCTGTCGAGCTACACTCTCCCCTACCACTACTTTACAGTCAGTAACCTCCTTCAGATTACATCGTCTGCACAAAATATAATCTACCTGTGTGGTTCTACCTCCGCTCTTGTAGGTCACTATATGTTCCTCCCTCTTCTGGAAATAAGTGTTCACTACAGCCATCTCCATCCTTTTTGCAAAGTCCACCACCATCTGCCCTTCAAAGTTCCTTTCCTGGATGCCGTACTTACCCATCACTTCTTCATCGCCCCTGTTCCTTTACCAATATGTCCATTACAATCTGCACCAATCACAACTCTCTCGCTGTCTGGGATGCTCAGAACTACTTCATCTAGTTCCTTCCAGAATTTCTCTTTCAACTCTAGGTCACATCCTACCTGTGGTGCATAGCCGCTAACTACATTATACATAACACCCTCAATTTCAAATTTTAGTCTCATCACTCGATCTGATACTCTTTTCACCTCCAAGACATTCTTAGCCAGCTCTTCCTTTAAAATAACCCCTACTCCATTTCTCTTCCCATCTACTCCGTGGTAGAATAATTTAAACCCTGCACCCAAACTTCTAGCCTTACTACCTTTCCACCTGCTCTCTTGGATGCACAGAATATCAACCTTTCTCCTAATCATCATGTCAACCAACTCCTGTGCTTTTCCTGTCATAGTCCCAACATTCAAAGTCCCTACACTCAGTTGTAGGCTCTGTGCATTCCTCTTTTTCTTCTGACGCTGGATCCGTTTCCTCCTCTTCTTGGTCTTCGACCCACAGTAGCTGAATTTCCACCGACGCCCTGCAGGTTAGCAGTGCCGGGGGCGGGCGTTGTTAACCCGGGCCACGACCGATCCGGTATGGGATTCTTTAGATGAACGCTCATATTTGTTTGGCACAGTTTTTACGCCGGATGCCCTTCCTGACGCAACCCTCTGCATTTATCCGGGCTTGGGACCGGCCTACAGATTGCACTGTTTGTGCCCCCATAGGGCTGCATTATTAAGCTTCATTATAAAAAGTGATATTTACTTGTTGCCAGTTCTCAATGTATTTTTTTTTTTTTAATTGGACAACTAGAAGTGGCTTCTGCACATGGTAGTAGAAAACAAGCAGCTTTAATTTGACTGTCGGATCACTGAGAATTTCAAATGCATAATGTAAGTTTCATTTAAACAAGGAGGCACGTGGTGGCCTTTTGGAGTCTTTGTACAGGAAGTAGAAGATAAATTGGGAGTTTTTCCATGCACTTTCACCTGACTGCACTTTCATGAGTGGTGGAGATAATTAATTTTCACAATGCTTTTTAAATGTCTTGTAGCCCTGTGACATTTGATATTTAGAACTTTAGCAGATAAATTCAGTTCTGGATTGGAAATAATGAGAACTAGCACTTCAACAAATATTAACCGATAACACCATCTTTAATGAGACAAGCGCCTGCATCGTGTTCTTACACCTTTCACTTATATCAACTAAGCTCAGCTCTCTCTCTCTCTTCTCTCTCTCTCCTCTCCTCTCTCTCTCTCTCCCTCTCTCTCTCTCTCTCTCTCTCTTCTCTCTCTCTCTCTCTCTCACTTCTCTCTCTCTCTCTCTCTCTCTCCCTCTCACTCTGTTGTTAACATAACGCACACACACAATATACATACATACATGTATAAGGTGGCACGGTGGTGGAACAGCTGTCGAGCGTTGGCCTCACAGTTCTCCGGAACCAGTTGAGTCCTAGCCCTGCCTGTGTGGAGTTTCCATGTTCTACCCGTGCCCGTGTGGGTTTTCTCTGGGCACTCTGGTTTCTTCCCACATCCCAAAAACATGCACTAATTGGACACTCTAAATTTCCCCTAAGTGTGAGTGTGAATGCGACCGTTGTCTCTTTCCATGTGCCCTGCGATTGGCTGGCAACCAGTTCAGGGTGTACCCCGCCTCATGCCTGATGATAGCTGGGATGGGCTCCAGGACTCCAGCGACCCTTGTGAGGATAAGCGGTTCAGAAAATGGATGGCTGGATGGATATGTATACTGTATACTGTTCTGTATATGGACATAAGGATATTCTCACTGTTGAATTTCCATTATATGTGATAGTAACTCAGTTTTCCCCAGTTGCACATTTATGCTAATATAAAAGAAAGGTAAAATAGAAGTTCAATTCACCACTTTTAAGGACTATTTAGTCGGCCTGACTTTATCCATAACTGTCCAATTGACACTTAAATCTCAAAGCCATTTTCATTCGGTTTCTGCTGTCGGTTTTAAGTTTTATTTCTCTTTGCCGATGCTGCTGTGACCCATGTAAATGGAGATTTATAGGACAATGCTACTCTAAGTGATCTGCAATTAAGAATTTTATTCCATTATCATCCTACTGTTCTCTCACCAGACAAAAAAGGTTCTCATGACAGTATGTAAGCGGGCCAACAGAAAACAATGAGCATGTGGGAGAGCATAATGTGAAAGCCAATTTTTGTCTTTGAGCATTGGAGGTCGGCTGTGTCTGATGTACATAAATCCTGACAGAGTCCCCTTTGAATGTATTCATTAATAATGCGTCTCATTGGCAAGCATCTGATTTACCACAGAGAAAAATGAAGATGGACTTAGCGATATATTTCACCCCACAAAAACAACCCTCACATCAATATTAATGGAATATTTTCATCTGGTGGCCATGAATCGTTTTTCAAAAAGGGAATTTTAACTGCCATCTAAGTATGTCAGCACCACTTTAGGGCTACAGTGAAGAGAAGACTTGAATTATTTATTTTAGTTACTTGAGGAAACTGCTGATCAATAATCTCATTCATCCTTCTTACAATATGTCTTTAACACTGACATATTCTTTAGGCACTTTATTTATCCTTAAATGTCTTACACCCTTGTAGTACCAGTGTATAATTTTGTGCTGATTATTCCTCCGTCATTTTAGGTGTACGACCACCAGTACAAAGCGCTGCTCGATGGCGTGGAGACAACCAGCCTAATGGAGATCGACCCGATTCGGCAGATGGAAATCTTCCGAATTGGAAATGGGAGTCAGGAGGTTCTCGAGGTGCACGACTTTAAACATGTAAGTGAAGCGATACACATCAGCAAGCCAGGGGGGAAATGTGGGAAATTATGACGATGACCGTGTTTATATGTTGGCCTTTTCAAAGTGGCAGTTGATAACTGGATTGAAATTATTCTTTGTTGTCTGTGTTTAAACATCATTGAGAGCAGAAATTCTCAAAGTACGCAAAAAATACCACCAGTGGTGCTTCTCCACAAAAGAACACAACCACCGACAAGATGGAGGTTAAGTGTTAAATACAAGTGCGAAGCTTGATATGTGATTTGCACTCAGCCCCGGCCAGTGCGTGCCCCTTTTCTGCGGCAGGAATGGCTTTAGCTCCCCTCAAACAGGATAATTGCTGCAGATAACGAATGAGTGGATGACCATAAATTCCCATAATAACTGCTTAAACACACAGTCATTAGAAGAGCGGATTTACCGTTTAAATGCACTCACGGCAGCCCCAAGAGGGAGTTTGCTCTTTTCCAAAAAGACTAATTCTCTAGAAGCAAGTTATTTGCGGTGCAAACACAAATTCAGAAGCTCGACTGCATTTATTTCACTCCGTTGCTTGTGCAGCACGTATTTTGTTTCCAGCAAAAACTCATTAGGTAAGCTTTCATTTCTAAATCCTGCTCAAGTCTTCTGGTGGGCGCACAACCAACACCTCAGACAACAAAGGCTGGTGCTCGACCTGTGATTCTAACACAGTTATTTATTTACCCTGAAATGTCCACAGATAAACCTTCACTTCAAATCAAATAAACATTCAGTCATCCCCGTTTATGACAATGGCCAGCAGAAGGTTCACACCTCCTGTAATATTTGTCCACATTTCTTCATCTCACCGGTATCGTCCCTCGCCGAGCTGACACACAGACACACAGACAGACAGACACAAACGGGCCTCTTGCTTGTTCCGCTTGGCACTAGTGAAACAGATGCCTGAGGAGACTCACTGCTCCTCCATGAAAGACTAAGTAACAAGCTGGTAAGCGCAGTCACTCAAACCTTATTCTGAGTGAAAGAAAAATGAAAAATGGGATAGAGCTGGTCTATAAAACACAGTGAGAGGCAGCGGTGTGCTGATGGTTAAATAGATTTCTACAAAAAAAAGAAAGAAAAAGGTTCCTGTTGCTTGTTATTGAAAACGTCCGCACTTGGCCAAGTCCAGACACGGTCTCCATCAAGCTTGAGGGCATTTTGGGGCAATATGCCACCTCAACTCCGCGCCACAGATTGCAGCTGTTTATCTTCCACAACAATTCATGACTTGTATAAACAGCAGAGGAATAATACACCTTGAGAGCAAGGAAGCAGTCACTCTCCCATTCAAGTCAGAATTATTCAAACTGGCTGCAAACTTGCACTGAAATTTCAATACATGGATGTTAATTTTTATTACAAGGAAGGGGAGAGAAAGAATACAATTCCTTTCATTTGAAGCTGGTACACAAACATTATTGATGATCACCAGTGTGGAAAAAAAAAAGAAGACCAAAAAGGGCAAATCGCAAAGCGGGATCAGAAATTATTTAAAAAGTGAAACTGTCATTTTTACAGCAGAAAAGACCAAAGATGCATCAGAGTTTCTTTAATAATGTTCACATCTTCTCATGTCTTTGTAGCCTGCCTCTCGCCCAAAGTCAGCTGGGAAAGGTGGATTCGCAACCGTGACCTTCGTAAGGATATGTGGTACAGAGAATCAGTGTATGGCTGTAGCTGTGGCAAAAGTGAAAATATATAAAAGTGCATCATGAAGAGTTTGAATCATCACCACTTTGGGAAAAAAAACTCTACGATTTGATCATTAACATCAAACGTAACATCAGGGGGAAAACATCTTTTCATAGCAAGTTGAAAAACAATGCCAGTGAACACATGTGATCTTTTGGCCATGTGACCTTCAAGTCTGCTGTGCAGAAGAGCACACGAAGTGACATTAGAAGTGCAGTTGACTTCAGGAGACGTGTGCTGCGCTTCGATGGTCTGAGATTGTTTTCCCACATCACGGACGCCAAGTCCACTGGGCCGAGGAGGAAAAGCGACATCCAGATTGCTCCCTCCAATAGGTTGACAAGTCAGCATCTGCAACGCTGTGAGGGTTTGCGTCGTCGCCCGCGGCATCGTTGAGCTGACTTGCGCATCTGTGATGGCGCCGTTAATACTGGCAGTCGCTTGCTTACCACCCATAAAATGACAGACTGAGTAACTCTAGCCGGTCTTAATGGAGCATCCAGTGTTGCCAGTGCGGCCTCAGATGATATGGTATTGAGCCAGTTGACTGTCGGTTCATGCATGGATGATCAAGTAAGATGACGTTTTAATGTAGCATGGGACAGGGTCAGAGCCCTGCCATGAACAATAATAAACTGGGACTAAGTGACGCCTAGATTAATAGCTGCCACTGTGCATATACAGTACCAATATCAATTTTAACATTTTTCCAAACTCACTTAACCGGTGGGGTTCTGCACTGAAGTCCTACTAAATCTTTTCTGCTGGCCTAAACACTATCAGACACACTGACCTGCATTTACAATGTAATTACAATAATAATTAATTATTGCTCATATTCTTTCATAATACAGTATATGGATAATGTAATACACAATATATAGAAATATAGATTATTTTGGGTGACACAGCTGTAAAATATTGGAACTTGTAAAATACTATGTAGAGTTTGCATGTTCTTCCCATGCTTGCGTGGGTTTTCTCAGGGCACTCCGCTTTTCTCCCACATCCCAAAAAACATGCATTCATCAGAGCCTCTAAATTGCCCGTAGGTGTGACTGTCTCCGAATGGTTATTTGCCTATATTTGATTTGCGATGGGCTTGTGACCAGTGCAGGGTGTACCCCACCTCCTGCCCGATGACAGCTGGGTTAGGCTCCAACACTCCCACGACCCTTGTGAGGATAAGTACCGATGAAAATGGATGGATGGATACATTATTTCCAACAGTTTTGTCTTCATTTCATAGTGTGTCTTGACTATTGACTTGACTCATTTTCTTTTTTGTCCAATCAGTGTTGAGCTTCTGTGGGTTGCCATGTCAAAGTAAATTGCCCAGTGTCTTTAGAATCCCAATCACTGGCTTAGAACAATAGACCCATACACACAATGGCTGTCTTTCTGAACCAATCACATGTCAAATTCTCCTCGTTCAGCCTGCCTTCACACACAGCCTTCCTTCGCTATGGCACAAAAGTTCTGACTGCATTTTCCCCATCCTGTGATTGGTTGCATTTTCCCGCTGTAAATAACCAGGTTAAATTAAAAAATGCTAACTCACCCCAAGAGCATCTCACCGAATGAGTTATGTGTTGACATAGGAACTGGTCCTTATTATTACCCTGACAACTCACTTATCAATGTAGGTCCATGGATAGATTCTGCGTGTATCTCACCTCATCATATAAAAAATGAGGGCTTACTGCCTTATCCAACGGTCCATAGAATCTCTGAAAGTGTTGAGGTCAGGGAATGTTAGTGGCCCCTGTAGATGTTTCTCACTTCAAGCTTCAGTGAAACCTTTGTAGCATGCCATGGTGTGTTGTCTCGCATGAGAATTCAAATATATATATAAAATTGCATTGAAAAACGTCACCTATTTCACAGCGGTCATTTTAAAACTATAAGGGTTCGACCCTCTCAGTCCCCCAAAACACTACCCCGCCACCTTCTCGCTGACATCGTAGTCTTGTCGGATCACGGTGGCCATCCGCCAATTACCCAGAACTCAAGCACAGCATTCATCAGTGAATAAAACTTGTGAAAGTCAAACAAAGTCCTTGAGAGGCTTGACTGCATAATAATACAAAATTTCTATTGACATAGTCAGAGAGATAATAATTTAAGAATGTTTATTGTTATTAAACTTATGAATGGTGAATGTGCATTGACAGCTCAAGGATAGGAAAGCCGTTAGATAATTAGATGAAATAGTGTGATGTACCAGAGTGGCACACCCTTGTTATTAATGCTTTTTATTTTCAAATGTTGAACTGTGTATGGGTTGAAAAGAGTTGTGCTAATCACTGCAGTGTAACTTTTTTAGAATGGGGCTTTGTGAGACTTGCTGACATTGCTTTAGATCTTTACTCACAGGAGCTGAATGATGCATGCCGTTATGTCCTCCATCCTGTGGAGCAGACGCAGATGAACATCTCGCAAATGGATACACCAAGTGGATTCCCCCCCCACCCTCTCTCCCGCTTTTCTAGTGTCATGTCTCAAAATGACACCACTTTTCCATTTCTCATCCCTGTGTTAATGTGTCTTTCTTCATTTTCTGGTTGACCAAGCCCCAGTAATCATTGTATCTCATCACAACATTGCCCTTTGCTTTCCCGCCCGCTGATTCCCGATAAAACGCAGCCAAATTAAACAGAGGCTCATCACAATGAAGCCAGGGATAAACATCATGCTTCTGTGCTTGAGACTATTATTGCCCTATCCTTCCCGGCGCAGATGAAATTACAGGCGCTAGATTGCAAAAGGCTTCACATTGTATCCTGTCATGTGCGGCCGCCGTCTGCTTTTCTGGGTGAAGACACCTTGCCAAAGAAATCCAGGATGAGGATGTGGCGGCCGCACGGTCAAGTTAACTGATTCAAAAGGAAATGTCACAGCAACCAGCATGTTGCCCCGATTAAATTAAGAGAGAATCAAGTTCATTTTCACAGCGCCACTCATACAATTTTCAGCCCACGCCGTTCTGTGGCAGATGTAGATCCTGCTTGTCTGTTCTGATACAGTGTGATGAATGAGCAGCTCTCTGCAGGAAATAAATTGGATGCAATCCGGTCTTGTGCACGAGTTTCAGTCTCGGCTAAATATGTTAGATTAACATACAATAGTGTGGGGCGAATTAACAGATCTCTCTCTCGCTCTCGTGCCCGTTGAGGTTTGACGTGTCAGACTGAACGGAGAGCGCTTTAGCGGAGGATCATCACTGCGGCTGAAGAGAGTGATTTCAACACTTGACTGCACAGATTAAGAAGCCACAGCAACCTGTGACCAGCTAATTCAATGGGGGGCCCTCTGCAGAAAACACTTCATTCTCCGAGCATGTCACTCAACTCTCCGGCGTACATGCAAAGAAGTGTTGCACAGCCACGGTGGAATATCCACCCCATTTGTCTTCTGTTCCCTCTAAAAGCAAGCGTCAATAGTCTGTGATTACAAAACAAGCTGCTAAAAAAATAACATCATACACTATTACCGTTGACCCATGCTATTCACAGGGAATAGGGACCGAGACCAGCTACAAAAAAAATTTCTAACAATTGACAACCCGCCCCCCAAAAAAGGTCAAATTGTCCTCAGTCATTAGTATATTAATAGTTAATGCCATACATATACCATACACTAGGATCCCAAAACACTTTCAAGCCATACTTCCCTTCAAAATAATAGACTTACAGTTCATTGTTTTGAAAATATAGAATTGAAAAAAATACAGAATCAAAAACCTATACATCCAGTCAAGTCACCATAACTTCTGATAACAACCCAGATTAAATTCACCTCGTATCCAACATACAAAGCTCTTCATAGAGACGACGTGTATCGCTTCAGCGTACTTCCTTTTCACCAGTTACTGCTTTCCTATAAATCCAGATTTTTGTGTCCTTTTCAGGGGATTACAGAAGACAAAACAAAAAAATATGCAAATTTGTAGCTTTTGATAACTTACATAAAAATATCACAAATGTTGAATTTGTAAGGAGTGAACTAAGAATAAGCCAAGGATGACTGTAATTGTCATTAAATTGTAAAAAACATTTTATAAAACTAGGCGGGAGGCATTTGTGTCAGTCTGAGTTTTGACTGCTTTACGTCCTCACCATTCCTTCTGTTGCAAAGAAACCATGAAAAAAAAAGATTTGTGGCTTTGGGGCACGTTATCAGGAAGACAAAAGTTGCTGTTATATGCAGTCTGTAGTGAGCTTGCTGAAGTTCAATTTTTCACAGATTGGTGGTCAGTTATGGTCTGTTATCAAGAAAAAGTTTATTTACGTATTTTCATTGCTGCAGCTGATAGGGATCAAAATTATTTTTCCTTAGTGAGCGCTATTACCACAAAAAGAATCCTGCTAATATACTGTGGCTATCCAATGGCTAAATGTTATTTCAAAAGTCTTCTTCTTCTTCTACTTCTTCTTTTCCTTTAGGCTTGTCCTGTTAGGGGTCGCTACAGCGTGTCATCTTTTTCCATCCAAGCTTATCTCGTGCGTCCTCTTCTCTAACACCCACTGTCCTCATGTCCTCCCTCACAACATCCATCAACCTTTTCATTGGTCTTCCTCTTCCTGCTATGCAGCTCCACCCTCAGCACCCTTCTGCCAACATACTCACTCTCTCGTCCCTGAACATGTCCAAACCATGTAAGTCTGCTCTCTCAAACCTTGTCTCCAAAACATCCAACTTTGGCTGTCCCTCTAATGAGCTCATTTCTAATCATATCCAACTTGGTCACTCCAAGCGAGAACCTCAGCATCTTCATTTCTGCTACCTCCAGTTCTGCTTCCTATTGTTTCTTCAGTTCCACCATCTCATCATGGCCAGCCTCACCACTGTTTTATAAACTTTGCCCTTCATCCTAGCGGAGACTCTTCTGTCACATAGAACACCAGACACCTTCTGCCAACTGTTCCACCCCACTTAGACATGTTTCTTCACTTCTTTACCACACTCTCCATTGATCTGTATTGTTTCCCCCAAGTATTTGAAGTCATTTACCCTCGCTATCTCTTCTCCCTGGAGCTTCACTCCTCCTCTTCCGCCCCTCACATTCATGCACATATATTCTGTTTTACTTCGGCTAATCTTCATTCCTCTCCTTTCCAGTGCGTGCCTCCATCTTTCTAATTGTTCCTCCGCCTTCTCTCTGCTTTCACTGTAGATCACAATATCATCTGCGAACATCATAGTCCAAGGGGATTCCAGTCTACCCTCATCTGTCAGCCTATCCATTACTACTGCAAACAGGAAGGGGCTCAGCGCAGATCCCTGATGCAGCCCCACCTCCACTTTAAATTCTTCTGACACACCAACGGCACACCTCACCGCTGTTCTGCTCCGCTCATACATGTCCTGTACTATTCAAACGTATTCCTCTGCCACACCAGACTTGAGCATGCAGTACCGCAGTTCCTCTCTTGGTAATCTGTCATAGGCCATCTCTCGGTCTACAAAGACACAATGTAACTCCTTCTGTCCTTCCCTGTACTTTTCCACAAGCATCCTCAAGGCAAATAATACATCTGTGGTACTCTTTCTAGGCATGAAACCATACTGTTGCTCGCAGATACTTATTTCTATCCTGAGTCTAGCCTCCAGTACTCTTTCCTATAACTTCCTTGTGTGGCTCATCATCTTTATTCCTCTATTAGTCGTCGTAGTAATCACATTCATGTTTCATTATTTGTCTAGAATCAGGAAAAGTATTGGAGTCATTTGACAGATATTGATTATCTTGTGGGTTAGCCTACCTTTTTTTTTATCTAAATGACGTGGATAAAATATTGTATAAAAATCTCCACAGCGTGTTGCAGTACAATTGTACGAGTGCTACACCAATACACATATTGCTAAAGGAGTGCCTCTTTCAGAGTCTATCAAAATTACACTTTCCATGATAAAGTGCTGGCTTCTCTGCGTTGTACATCACCCACACATTTTTCCATCTATTGCACAGTTCTTGCACTGGTGAACACTTCATCAGTTGCATAACAAGCCACAAAAACAACAACAAAAAAGATTTAAAAGAATGCATTACGCATTGATTTCTCTTTTGATTATCTCCTCAAATCCCCACCTTTTGATACAATTGTCTGGGTGCTGATGGAAGATGGGCATCTCACAGCGTTAATGAATGAAAGATAGATGTGAATTTTTTAGCAATCTTTTTTTCCTATTTCAAAGGGACTCACTGGGATCCGCTTTGCCGAACATCAGAGGTGCTACATCAGGAGCCAAACCAGGACACTGCCGACAGAGGTGGAGACGGAAGATGGCGACTTAGAGGTATGCGTCCCTTTTAGCGCTACACAGAAAGTGCATGCATAATGAAGGGAGATAACCAGTATGCGAGCCCCTCATAGAACCTCAACCTGTCCATCCCCATCCTATCCCGCTTACTGAGCTTTGTGGTGCCTGTGGAAATATCAGCTGCCTACAACCCCACAGCCTCTTTGTGGCTCACATCAAATAGTGTTTGCTGTCAATCCTGAGCCAATATTAATTTTTAATCATGTCCTCCAAAGGCTCTACTCAGATAGCCCCAAGGGGTACAGTCTGACTGAGAGGCATGACTGTAATATGCTATTTTTTTTTCTTTGTAAAATACATTTTCTTTTGGCAAGGCTCCTCTGAAAGTTTATAGGGATTCATTTGACTTCCTGAGTGTTAGATAGCTGCATGGTGAACCCCGCAAAAGAAATGGAAGCAATTCAATCAATCAAAATTCCCATTTTTTTCCGTCACTGCAATTCATTGAGTGGGCAGTGTGTTCAAAGGGAAAATCCACACTCATATCTGCTCATTTCCATTTTACCTTGTAGCTGAGAAAAAGAAGCTGGCAAATACACAGCAGAGAGATCTTGTTCAAAAACACGGAAAGCCAAATGTCAGCACGAGCAAAACTTAAGTCTCAGTTTTTCAAAGTTTGAGAATACAAGCTGCAACTAGATAACCAAGTACGCTTTCGTTTTCCTGTCATCATCATGTCAGATCCATGTTTACACATATTAATTGCTGGGCTAACACCATATGTTCACAGATTTTTTTCTCCTTTTTGGAGCTTTGAAGTGTAATTGGCTGAAACGGCACTCCCACAGTGAATCATCTGAAGCCAGCAAAGTGTTTGGGGTGAGATATTGGGCGCTTTTAGTATGACTGCCATGAGGATGGTTCTGGTCCAGGTTCAGTGGAATCCACATTTCAGATCATTTTTTTAAGACACGCTTTACAGTATGTTGTAGTTGCCATCATATACTATGGAAGAGTAAATAGATGCTATTATTAGCGACAGAGGTGGGAACTCACAGGGTACAGGACTAAGTAGATTTCTCTTGTACTGTATCTGAGTCTACTGCATTTATTTTTCTGATTGTTTTTTATCTTGTTTGGGTGGGTGATTGAGGCCTTGGGGACTTATAATGCAGGAAAAAAAACAAAACAGGGACAGCAGTGACATGAAGGAACGTGAACGAGGGCGACTTCATGACTATGATGTAGCAATTTGGAGATGCGAGATATTCCCAATCCATGGCCTGTTTTAAGACAACTTGCTTGACACTTTAAGCTCCGAGAATGATTTGTGGAGAATTTCTTGCGTCTTGCACCAGCTTAAAAGTCACAAATCTTTGACAGCAACACAATATTGTCTGATTTGAAGACACATACAGGTAAAGTGTATTTATCAGCTGTTATCAGGTAATTTGCCATTTTTTTGTCTGTTCAATCAAAGCTATGGGAAGACATTGATTTGATAAAGCTGAACATACTATGGCAACCATAGGCGTGCGCAGCCTATTTGGGGGGGGTGGGCGGGCGCTGAAACATTACAGTACATCTCCATTTTTCTCTTTAAATATACTTACAATGGTGCTATTGACCTGAAAATTCCACCCAATGTTGGGAACAACCCAAGTAATTCATGGATTAAAAGAAAGTAGAATAAATAAGATATTAAATTAAGTTGTGTGTAAAAAATGTTAAATGAGACAAGGAATAAATATTGACCACATGAAGAAAGGGAGATACAAAAAGGGATGGATAGCCAAGACAACACCTAAACTCTTATCAATAATCAAACGACAATCAAACCCCTTTTCAGTGCGAGTGAATATCAACTAGTTGAATCCAAAAAGGTCTCACAGCCACCGTGTGAGTCAAGACACATCTTTTGATGAGTCAACGCATAGAGCTGTCTCAAGATCACCACAAACTAATTGTTGCAAAACATAGTGATGGTATTGGTTACAGGCGCATAGCTAAGCTTCTGAAGGTTCCAGTGAGCTTGGTTGGGGCCATAATACTTAGTATAAATAAATACTATGTATAAAGCTGCCATCCACGAGGATGATGGGAAAAAAAAACAAGGATGGACATTTGAGAGGCTAATGATCCAAAACATGCTGCCAAAGAAACTCTCAGACTGTCAAAGAAAAATAATTATAAAGTAACTAGAATGCCCAGCCAATCACCCGACTTGAATCCAATTGAAAAGCCATGGAAAGAAGTGAAAGTTAAGGTCCATATAAAGAAAGTGCATGGAAACTTTAAGATTTGAAGACTGTGTGGACAAATCAACCAAAATCACACCAGAGAAATGCATGCAACTAGTTTCTTCATACAAGAGGCCTCTTGGAGCTGTCATTGCAAACAGAGATCTTTGTACAAAGTACTAAATAAATAACAGTTGCGTTGTTCAATACTTTTTCCCCGTTATACACAGAACTTAATTTCTGATCCTAAGTGTTCTACTTTCTTTGTATGCGTGAATTACTTGGTTTGTCCCTAGCGTTTGTTGAAATTTTCATGTCAACAGCACTTTTGGAATATATAATAATATATTTGGTGAGAAAAACGATGACGTGTTCAATAAATTTCGGCCACAGTATAATATTGTATATAACCTGTGTTTTGTTTTGTTTTTTGTTTGTTTCTGTGCTACTGCTAAAGTAGAGTGCCAGTACTTTTCCCACCTCTGGTTATCAACTTACCAATAAAAACAAGCGTTTTGCGTTTTGCTGACTTTCATGAACTATCCAACCTGAAGCATTCCACTTCTGGCTGCTCCAGTGGTGAGCTTGCGGAGGGTGGAACAAGACACACTCTGGATTGATTGGATTGCCTTTGCTGTGCTACGCTAATGGCGATTCATCTTTATGCCTTTGGCGAAATGATCACAATTGAAGCCAATTGAGCTGAAGTGTAGCACTTGGTGAAAACAGGGCTTTAGAGTACTAATCCAGGGGAAATGTATTTTATTTGTCCATCATACAAATGTAGGTAAAATGTCATTTAAAAATATTTTTTAAATTCTCAACACAACAGAAATGAAATAAATTAGCGTCAAAGTTAGTCTCGAGATTTTGTACGAAATGTCACTTAGATTCAGAAAGTTCCGGAATGTGACGTCAAGTCACGACAACATTTAGCCAGAGAGTGAAAAAGCTAGCAATGATAATGAGGAAGTGTGTTCCATACGGCTGTTCTGCATCAAACGCTGACGGAGTCAACTTAGATGAATAGCCGAAACATGAACGGATAGACAGGTTATGGACCAGGTTTGTGAAGACAAAGCGGGGACATTGGACTTACAAATCAAACTGGACAGTAATATGTTCCAAGCAATTCTGCTTTGAAAACCCGGTACACCGTTCACTTGGCTTTGGTAGCAAGTACATACGTGTTCAATTGTTTAGTATTGACAAGTATCTACCTCATTTTAAATGTAAGTACAATACCGATACAGATAAATATGTCAACTAATATCTGTATCCATGTGATGTTTAGGAGGTGACAAAATTTGGACACTGTATAAAGCTAGTGTACTGTTGACACTGTGGTCTTGCCGAAATTCGACGGTGTGTGCTCTCAATTGTTAGGTGCATTATTTAAAATACAGGCAAAATCTTTAAACGCAGAACGATACCGAAGGTTGCGATTTTTGTTTTACGCCGACTCAGTCGCTAGTACAACAACAACAAACGACTCACTGTTGTGTCCAAGCAGCATCAGACGTTTAAACGTGTTTGAATTAGATTATTTCGTCTACAAGGTCTACGTACATTTCTTGAGGAACCTACCAGTCTGTGTTTTGGGTGCGAAGTTCCACGTCAACTTCATCGGTTCTCACCAAATCCCGTCCTTGTGTTGCATTCGTCAACTCAGGTTCGAACATATACGGTTCAGTTACACACGCACACAGAGCATTCTGTAGATTATTGGGTGTTTGTCACTATGCCAAGTAGGGGCATACAGCTCTCCTAGGTGTTATGAGTTGGGTCCCTTATCTATATTCTAGTTATTTACCTGCGGCAGTCTATGTGTAGCCGCTCACTGTCTTCCATATCCTCAGTTCAATAAACACTCATTGGTTCGAAAACCTGTGTGATCTCTTTTGTACCCACAAGAAGCCAGTAGCATTTACACATTCCATAAAAACTTATTCATCGCTGCTGTCTATCTTCTGTAGATCCCACTCGCATGTATGATTGTCTGTGTAGGAAGCCATTGTTTACTGGGGTGGTCTAGGTGTGACGTCACATTGAAGCAGCTTCAACAGAGCCTTGGTTTGAAACAGGCATGGGAGGCATTCAGATTGCAAAGAAAATGTGCTCCTTGGCACTCATTTATTTAATTTCTGTTGTGTTGAGAATTTTTTAAATATTTTTTATGACATTTTAGCTACATTTGTATGATAGACAAAATCTGTATTAGTACTTTAGAAAGAACAAATTCTTGGCAAAGTGGAAAAATATGTCAACTGCTGGGAATGAAGTGTTAGTGTAATTTTAGCCAAGTAGCCAACAAGAAGGATTGTCATGAATTGGTGGTACTTTGGAGGAAAAAAAAAAACACTGAAAAATCTTTGCTTCAAAGCTTTGTCTTTTCAGCACAACTCCTGCATTCACCTCGTGCCAGAAGTTGTAACTCAGAGAACAGAATTGCTGCTGCATCACATGATAGCTGACTTTATTTTCTATTGGCTGGTTGAAAAAGTAAGCTGGTTGCCACCTGTACAGATATTTGTTTGTTGGTTTCAGATCTTTCCGAACTTAAATTTAAAGCAAAAATCCGTTTAATTTGATTTTGTTTGATATAAAGTACATTCTACAAAAAAATCACCTCATTGGAAAATGTTTACATGACATAACAACTTTGTTTTTGGAGCCTCAAAATGTGACCATTTCAAAATGGTTCTTAATGTGTAACTTTTTAAAGCAGATTGCAGTAGACAGCTCAATGTAGAAATCTGTAAAGGTTTTTTTTTTACGCCACCACCGTTTCAATGAAATTTTTCAGAGCAGATGATTTGGAATCATCAAATTGAAAATAGTGGAAATGATACAATTCGGAGTACAACACAAAATGTTCAAAAAATTCTTAACATTTTTCAGAGGAGGGCTGCATGGACCCATTAGATTCTGGTGAGAATCTTGTTTAAAGTGTGAATACAATTGATTGTTTTTAATGTTTGAGTCAGTATGGCACCGTTTATTTGTTCACTAACCAGAGACATACAGATAAACAAATTCCAACATTTTGCTTCACCAAGCATTTGTTACTTGTGTTTGTCTGAATTTGAACAATGATCTGAACAATGGTCGGAATTGTATATGATTAAAACAGCAAATATGATGGGGTCTAAATCTTATGCAGGGAATTGTATGGTTTGTACAGAAACAATTACAAGCCCAATTATAACCAAACAATAGTTCTAGATGGTAAAACTTAACCTTGTTACCTCCTCAGCAGTGGAAGCTATACAGCACGTTTAATTGCCTTTAAAAGAGTTTTTTCTGGATCAGCCTATTGCTCTGGCACTGTCTGCTGCTTCGGATATTTATATTTCCATCTTAACCCTTTGCTGCACAGGAAAACTGCAGTAAATATTATCATGGGGTCTGTGTTTAGAAAGTATACAGTGACCTTGGCCAGACCTCACCAACAATAGACAGAAGCCTCTGAACCGTCCTCTGTGAGAATCCTCCCACGTTTGACCTGCGAAAGCTAAGCACAAGTTCCTCTTCAAGTGGTGGAACACAAAAAAGCTCAAAGGGGCTAAAGCCCAGTACTAGTGGTTTCTCGCTCAACCCAGCCGCAGGCTATCAGCGAGGAAGTCTCAGAGGGACCACGGTGGGCTTCATAGGCACACCGAAAAATAATGGAAAACGGGTAGAGGAACTGCAGGCGACTGAAGACTGTATCCACCCCATACGTTGACGACACCACCAGGTGACAAACATGAATTGTTTGGCAGAGTTTCCCCTACCCCTCCTTTTCCAATTTCCGTCTTCCACAACAAGTCTGATACAATAATGCCTGATCTTCTTTTCGCTCCCCCCAGAATTACACACAAGTCGCCGCACACCTCCCTCCCTGTCTTTATTGTCAACAGATGCTGGCTGCTCCATTTAACAATCATTTAATATGGATGACCAACGCTCGCCAGCCATTGTAAAACCTCCCACTCAGACAGCTGAAAACATGGGTGAATAGCAAGCCAATGCACCAAAGTCCTGCAAGAATAGCGGTTGGCCCTTCTTTAGAATGCTTCAAGAAGTGACAGTGGAGCAACAAAAAAAACTGAAAAGTAAGAGATGACAAAGTATACAACAAAGTAGAAGTCGTCCATTCCAACAAGAGGGTCCTTGTAGGACATAATCGGGATTTTATAGGGTGACACTCATACTCAGCCCAGAGTGCTGTGACCAAGAGCACCAGAACAGCTTTTGGAGTGTGGGGGGGGGAGGGGTGGCACAATATACTTTTCCTTCCCAAAACCAATCGTCAACAAGGGATGGAGGGTGCTGATTGAGGTTTATCACTCCTGAAAAATAAGAAGAATTGACACGTCGTCATGCAGTGTGTGAGTGGAATATATTATTTGCAAGGTAAAAAACATGATTAAAAGAGCATAGGGATACATAACATACATATGGGAATAAAGCGTGGGAAAAAAAAGTCAGGGGGCCACATGCTCCCAGTGCCATAATCAAAGTGCAGAGCCAATACAGTCAGAAAGTGATGCCAGGACTCGCGACAGCGGTGCAGTGTCACAATTGAAATAGCAGATCTAGCGACTGAGGCTCTTTGGGAACCAAAGTGGTGCACACATGTCCCCATGGCGTAACAACTCATTGTGTCTATTTCTTTGTTCTATTATGGTTTGTGACTGGTTGGCACCCAAAGCAGTAAGTTATCAGGCCTAGCGCATGTAAATGACTAACTGCAAAATTGCGTGTAGTATGAATGAAGAAGCAGCTACTACATTAGCTAGCTGAGAAGCACTTTAATCTGCTCATTCATCTTCTTTGTTCTGAGGACTCCAAAGTACCTAAAACCTGTGAACATTAATATTGTGCAAGGGAATATATTTGCATTTGGGGTTTTATTAATAGCTCTATTTAGAGCCTGGAAGATGTTGTTTAGGACCCACAGTATTACGATGAAAGATGGTGGGAGGTGTACACCGTTTAAGCGAGTAAAAACATTTACAGTAAATTCACTCTTCAATTTAAGCATCCGAAACATTTATTACATTTGGTGACTTTTTTAGGGAATAAATGTAATTTATTTATAGCATTATACTCGATTGGCTAGTCACTAATGGTGTATTGGTATACATGCCTGTCTTTGGTGCAGTCAGCGTGGGATTGATTCTCTCTCAGTGATGGTGTCAATATGTACCCTGCAACTGACTGACAACCTGTTCAGGGTGTGGTAGTCCAATGTTAGCTGGCTCCGGCACACTTGTGAGGATAAAGGGCTTGGAAAATGGACATGAATGACTGTTCAATGTGGCAAAAGTTACCCATATAAACACATCAAGTGAAATTCATGTCCTGGTGTGGTGCATTAAGAAAACAGATATGCTCAATAAAGTTTCCTGGATGCATTGATAAAACATTTCTTGTTCTCTCATTTAAATAATGTTTCACGGCCATGTCATGGCTCCCAGTAGCAGGAGAGGGCAAATTCATTAACTACAGTACAAGGGGCATGGAATTAGTAAGTCGACACCATTTTATGTGGAATGTTGTACATACACAGGAAGTACACTTTACAAAACAAATAATCATTTTTGCTATGGTCCACTAGTTGAATTTTTTTTTTTTTTTTTGCTTGTTCTAATACACGATTAGTCAGTAGCCAAACAGACGGGCCTCAGACAAATGTGTATGAACCCAGGACTGTAATCATGTTGTCTTTGTTCTTGTTAACTGGCATTTAGAAATCTCTGCCCCATGTTAAAAGGCTGACATTTTTGCTCACCTCCCTCCCGGTTACCCCCCACCTCAAGATATTGCACTCGTTTCTCAGCTGTGAAGACCAAGTCATGTTGTGAGATACATGTCATGACCTCCATTTACGTTACACTTTAAGAGGTCCAATTAGAGCGGGCTGCTTGTGTTCCTCCACTTTGACTTTCATTTCCAAGAGTTGATCGACCAACTTAACGCCAGAGCCAGTGGTGTTTGCTGGTTTGCTAGGGTGTGGGGGGTGTCATACAATTTGGCGCCCCAAGGCAGCATAGTCAAGTTTCCAGGTCAGAATAGTGTCTATAGCGGTTAGCACAAATGCCTCACAACTCAAAGGGTTCATGGTTTGAGTCTCAGCTGCAGCCTTGCATACATGTTATGTTGTTTTAAGACTGCATTGGGCATTGATGTGGTAAGTGTGAATGATTATTTACAAATCTGCTTTGCAACTGAATAGTGAGCAGTCCAAGGTACACCAAAGTCAGCTGGGATAAGTTTCCTACAGAAAAACAATGGATATGTGTCGGAATCACAGAGTAACTCATGAGGCAATATTACTGGGAGCCCAGTAGCGAGCGTCACACAGTCATTGGGCCCAAGGTAATTAGATAATAAGATATGTTGCATTGTCAGTGTGTTAAAGTTCACACGCTCGTACATATTTGCAGCAATCTTTTTGTGTAATATCTGTACAGTGTTACCACTTCACAGGGCGATGAATTCATTGTTATTAGTACCTTTCACAGAGAACAGAAAGATGGTAAAAATGTGGGAAAAGAGCTTTCATGGTGCATCTACAGTAGTCTGCACGTAATATATCAGCCACATCATTTTTGTAGGCCATATAGCACATTACCGAATGATGTAAACATCCTTCACGGGGCGGAGAATGTAGATTATGACTCTGAAATGCAGATATTATTTATGTATCTATTATTTCTTTTCAATTAGATCCACTTCAACTTGGAGAATTAGTTTCTTTCCACATTACAGCGCTGGCACCTGCTAATTTAGTCTGTAAAAAGAAAGTGTGTCATTTCCCTGATATATTGAGCTTTTTGGTAGCGGAACGTCTCAAACGGGGCTTATTTTTACCAAAGAGTGACGGGTGAAAAGGGGAAAAAAGGACCATGCAGATATTAACGAGTCCTGCCTGATGATAGCCCCAGGATCCAAGTCTAGCTTCTGTGCAATTAAGCTTCAAACTGAGGGAAAATCACCTTATTAAAACATTTGTCAAGTGAACTGTTCTTCTGGCTGGCTAATTAAAGAGGGACGTGAAAGTCTGTGTGTTTATTTACATGTGAAGAAAATAAATAAGTGTACCGCATTGGCATTTAGCATTAGCCAGTGCCTGTCATATGTCTCTATTAAACAACACTGACATGTAGTTGCGATCATTAAACAATAATAGTTTACTTTACAGCTCATGAACTACAGTATCAACAAATTAAGCCCACTAATAGTGCTTGGATGCCAAGCGATGCGTCGTGAAGAAGAGGAGGAGGAGGAGGAGACAGCGAGCCTTTATTGTCTGTCACATTAAACGATACTGCCGCCATGCTATAATGAAGATCACTTGCAAAGTCATTTGAAAGTCAAATTATCACCGCCAGTGAATTTCAATGATGTGTAATAGAAGACGCATGGTTGCGGGCTTGCTGGAGAAAGGCGGAGGAGGAGGAGGAGGAGGAGGGGGTCAGGCAGCAGGATCCAGGAAGTCGGCACCCTCGACTCAAAGCGATGAAAGATTAAAACAATCAGGCTGCATGCTGCTGTTTGGCTCACTGGTGCGTTTGCTAGCAGGTGGATGCCATGGATACGAAAATGGAGGACTCCCAAGTGTGGGTCCCCCTTGAGGAGCCCATCGTCGACCCGGCGTTCCTCTTGCAGTCGAAGATCTGGGAACTCTGCCAGGAGCTGCCCATCCACTGGATCCATCCCTCTCCTCTGAGCGGTGAGGCATCTGGGAGGATTTTGAGCTGGGGGGGCAGGCTTCCAAGCTTAAATGCACGCAATTAACACCCAGACTGGAGGTCGTAGTGCCACAAGCCTTGAGAATGGTTTGAGGAGGGAGGCCGGAGGCGGCACAAAATTGAACACACACGGCATTCAAAATCACATTTTATTTGATTTTGCCAACTACAGTGATACCTCTACCTACAAGCGTCTTTAGTAATGAACAATTCAGGTTACAAAATGCCTTCTCGGAAAAATATTGTCCCCATTCACAATACGAAAGGAAAAACCAGGTACTGCCTACACAGCCCCCAAATTCGTCCGAACATAAACATCCCGTATCTTGTTTGTATCGGGCGATAGAGCTGCTCTCCGATTGGCTATCGCTGTAGCATCTTCCTGGCATCCCATTTGATAAGAAGGACATCAATCTTTACCCATGATGCTTTTCATTTCACTTGGACGCTCGACTGTCACCAAATTATCCCAGCGGAACGGGTTAGCCTTAATTAACAGCAAATAGGATTCCAAGAGACTAAAATCACACCACAATATTGTCAGTAAATTATTTTTTATGGCCATAAATTCTAGACAAGCAAAAAAGTCAATATTGATGTCATACTGTACACTGTAGTACATTGGTGATATTGTTTAATATTCTAAAAATGTGCTTGTACAGATAAGCAATGCCTGAGTTCTATTCGCCTGCTCATGTTATTGGGATTATGATAGTCTAAAAAGAGATGGAAATACATTTTCTTGGTTCTGCTCCATCACGACAGACAATTATGTGTACAGTATATTGATTTTGGGATTTTTTGCATGACAGAATCATAACCGCAGCTCCATTGTTTGAAGCATAAATCTCTTGTGACTTTGTGCTTTTGTCTATCAATTTTGTGCATTAAAATCAGTTGTGCCATGGTTGGAGGCATCTTATGCTACTTGTGTTTCTGAATCAGATTCTGAGCTGCAAGAGGAAGTGGAGCACTTGGACTCCCCTGACACAGAGGTGAAAGGTCATCGCTCCACCCGCGACGTGGAGTACCACCCTCCTGTGAACGACTACGTAAGTGTGCCGTGACATCTGGGGAACTCTCCACCAGTTACAGTCGAGTCCCTTCAATTAGCCGCAGCCCTGCCTCCACTTTTTACGCATATAAATCACCCCTTAATTGATGTTAAAACGGACTTTGTGAACCAGAGGGCACAGCAATTGCTGTATATTTCAGTTTTAAATAAGGGCAATTCATTGAAGACCCCCTAAATGTCCCTCCGTTAATTGAAAAGAACACCCGGCCTCTCCAGGGCAGCACATTTTGCCTAAAGCACCTCTTAGTGCCTTTTCTCACTTTGCAGTGAAATGCGTCACACAAAAGGAGGCCGCTCAAGGTCACTCGGTGCTGCGCAGTTAAGTTACATTTATTAACAACGCTTTAAATATCAAAGCGTACGACATGAAGGGGAGAAGACAGACGGCATATTTCGTCGCGCCACATCTAAACCGCTCAGTGGTGCCGGATTAATTATCCATGACTCTGTGAGAGAAATATATTTGGCCCTGACATAAAGCAATGCCCACACCATAACATCACGAGACACAACACGCACTCTCACACTACACACATTCGTCACAACACCCAAACAACCACAAAAAGTGTGTGTGGTGGGTTTATGTCTTCAGAGCAGTGCGCCACACGGGCAGGGGTGTGACTTCCTAAAATCGTCACATTTGTCAGAGCCGTCGCAGAAACACTGCTTAATGCTCCTTGATTCCAATTTGGGAGAATAACAAGAATGGTATTGAATCATGTGACCAATTAATGACAAATTATTTAAATAACACAGTATGTGATTAAAGTGTCTCAGAAATAATAGTAATAATAATAAAAGTAATAATAGTATGATCATTTAATTTCTTTTTTATATCATGGTTGCATCGCGATTTCACTAAAATCTATGAAATTCTCTTCTTTCTTCCCTCACCATTATGCGAGTGTTCTTGCCAAAGCACATCAAATCATTCTAACTTTTGAAATATTTTTTGAATTTTTGTCAACAAATTTGGTTTGCAGAATTTATTTTTTCAAGTGTTCAAAGGAAGGAATTACATTACATTTCATTGGAACCAAACTATTTTCCTTTATAAGTCCAAATGCATTGACATTACACAAAGACATGTATGACTTATAGACATACATTCCCACATAAATCTGAGATATTGACATTATTTTAAGTACATTCTACAAAAAACCACCTCCTAAAATCGAGGCAAAATTGTTAAAAAAAAAAAAACAACCCAAAAAAGAATTTAACAAACATTGTTAACATAATGGGGAAGAGCAGAGGTGGGAGTAATTCGTTACAGCTTTATATTTAGTCTAGCACCTGTTTTGTATATGTTGTACTTGTAGAAGTGTTTTAATCCCAGCCTCGCCTGTGTGGAGTTTCCATGTTCTCCGCGTGCCTGCATGGGTTTTCTCCGGGCACTCCGGTTTCCTCCCACATCCCAAAAAATGCAACATTAATTGGACACTCTAAATTGCCCCTAGGTGTGATTGTGAGTGCGGCTGTTTGTCTCCATGTGCCCTGCGATTGGCTGGCAACCAGTTCATGGTGTACCCCGCCTCCTGCCCGTTGACAGCTGGGATAGGCTCCAGCACTCCACGCGACCCTCATGAGGAAAATGGATGGATATACATATACAGTATATATATATATATATATATAATGTACTTTTTTTACATCAGGCACATGTGAGGTGACTTTGTCTATGTTCACACTCCAGCTCAATTCTGATTATCTTTGCCTAAAGTGACAAGAATTTTTTCAGTACAATTCTTTTTTTTTTTTTTTTTTTTTTTTTTTTTTTCAAATTTGACCCAGTCTTCTCTCATATGTGGGTATAATCAGATATGTATCCGATGCAGGTGCCATCTAGACCCTCAACAAAAGGCGAAAACCGTCGCAATCGTTCGATCAAACTGATACGGGGGACAAGCAACAGCAGATGAAGGAGCAGGAAACGGGAGAAAAGAAAACACTTTAGAACTGATAAATATTGAGCATAACATCTTTGAAATTGCCACAAATGTCTCTTGAGACGTACACACGCAATCTGATTTACTGGTAGGCCATGAATACTCTATAAAGCAATAAAATGAAAGACAAGAAATGTCACGGCCTCCTTTAGCCGAGATACCCCTGTGAAATGGTAGTAGTAGTAGTAGTAGTAGTAATAGTACTTTTTTTGTACAAACCACAAAATTCTTACTTAGCTTCCTCAATCCTGACATGTCAGACCACTAACGGGTCTGATGACAAAGGGAATTTGGACCCCAAAGGGGGACAGTCAGTAGTCTCCATTTGTAAGCGCAAGAATGTCAGACAGAATATCACACACAAGTCATGTAGAAGATGTCGACACCATCAATCAGTTAAACATACACAGACACATAGATACTGGATGCAATCAGCTGCAGCTGTAGAGTGAGTGCACAACTCTCATGGACACAAGAAGTCAACATTTGAGTGCAGCTTTGTAAGGCATGATGACGGTTTGGGTCCCTGCACCAAGCTGTCGGATATATGGCAATGACCTTTGACACGGCTGCATGTGCATCACACACTCTGAGGCTCAAAGAGAATAACTGCCACCAGACAAGGCCGAGGGGGCTGGTGTCACTGTCCTTGACCCGTACGGCAAGGATGTGCTCACAAAAATGGATGACCCACATACCCACATACAAATTCAGTACAATGGCAACTTGACTCAAATGTTGAATTCCGTCCACGACCAAGCTTATAACATCCTTTACTCATATGATAAGTCGAATAAATGGTACCCATTTAAATTAATTGAACCATTTTTTTTATTATTTTAACAATTTAACATCTTCTCCAAAAATGTAAAAAAATAGTTCACATCAGTGACTGTAATCAGATTGGCTGCTTTGTGTGCGTGTGAGACTTTGAATGTGAGTTGAGGCCTACAGCTGCTACTTGCAAGTGCTCTCATTTTATATTTGTGTGTTCGACTGCTTGTCCATTCAGTAAATGTCCCAAACTAAGCCAGTGTACTGCATTTAATCAGAACAGCCATGTGACATGTGCACATGTATGCCATTTACCAAAATTGCCATCCGTCATCCATTTAACATTGTATTTGGGATTCATGAGAACAAGTTTTGATAAAGGCTTGTTTAAAAAAAAAGACTTATATGGAGTTAAAAACATGATTTATATCACATACATGCTCTGGTCAGGAGCTGCCGTATTTACGCCGTGCATAAACGATGACGACGTCACCGTATGTTTACTTCAAGATGCCGCATGTGCTTCCTGGCTCTATTCCAATTTAGGATTTACATGATGAAAATTTACTTCTGATTGGTTTAGCAAAATTAATATTCCACCTCTGAGAACCCATATAAATGTAATTTAGATTTGTCCCAACACTTGTTAACAGTGTGTTTATCTGTGTTTTTCTATCGGAAACCTCTAACAAAACCTCTGTTTTAAAAAAAGACATTCAAAACCATTTTATTTTACAGACACAAGACATAGAGCATTTGCGGATTACAGTTCGTTCAGTTCACATTTGTCGAAAATATGAGTTCATGAACTTTTCTTCTCTGTTGCCAAGTGCTTGCCCATGTGAGGTTCCGTTTTTTTTTTTTTTCAATTTGTAAAATGTCCTGACGTAACTTCTGAAATGGTGGAAACTGACTTGAACAAAAACAGCGTTTTCATTCATTTTTTTTTGCAATGGCTATCTTTCCAATTTCTCTCTATGCAAACCTTTTCAGAAACGCACAGAAAAACGCTCGAATCACATGCAACAAAGAGATCTCACGCTTCTTACGCTTCATTAAGGCTTCTTGTTTGTGAGCGACTGCCTCAGATTTCCCAAGGTGAGCCGCAGCGTTCCCACTCGAGGATTCGGCTCAAAGCTGCAGTGATGAATATGTGACCACCCCCTCCCCCACCCGTTTTAAGAGGCGACCTCTGATTAATTGTCTTTAAGGTACAATGCTGCCTTTTGGCTGTTTGTTTGATTTGTTTCCTAGTGCGCTGCGATTTGAATAAAACATTTACTCTATTTTCCTCAGCAGCGTTGCAATTTGTTGAGCGATAAACAGACGAGATAATCGCCGGTCCCTTGACGGGTTTGCTGTTATTTCCATAACAGATTGTTGACAGCCAGCTGGTGACCCTGAAACTTGACTGAAACTATAAATCATTAGAAGCCTCCCCCTGCGTGTCGTTGGTGATAAATCAAACAGGCCTAATCAAGATATCACCTGTCACAGCATTTCTAGTTGCTTCAGGTCTTGTAAGTTTGTATTTCTACTCAATTTTTTTTTTTTTTTCCCCCAGAAGAGTCCAAGTACTGATCATGGCAAAATACTCAATTTTGTTTCTGTACACTACTCCGACTAATGTTTCTGTATGTTCACCGGTTAATAACAAATGAATGACTATCTACAGGAAAAAAAAAAACGCGACAGGTCAAAGTTTGCCTTTTCAAAACAGACCACACTAATCTTGAACAACATTTTGCGTTTTTCATCTTTAGGCCATCAAATAAATGGCAAAGCATACCTTTTGACTGTAATGATGACATGTAAAAGCAGTGGTTCTTCAGTTTCATATGCAGTACATGCAGTCACTGAGCTATTTTTATCGATTTTTATTTTCAAATTCAGAACATAGTACAGTAATTTCCAGCCTACAGAGCGCACCGGGTTATAAGCCTCATCCAGTACATTTGTAAAGGAAATACCATTTGGTACATACATAAGCCGCATCTGTGTAAAAGCCACAAGTGCCCACATTGAAACCCACATTGAAACACAAGATATTTACAAAGAAAGACAGCACACAGAAAGATTTTTCAAAGTTTTAATACCTTAGCTTAGCTTAACATAGCAACAACACGGTAGCACAAACAGGGCTGGTTCACAAAAAAACATACCGGTAAAAAAAAAAAAGCCGCGGCTACACAGTAGCAACATGGTAGCACACCATTAACAGAGCCGGTTAGAAAAAAAAAAACATAGCTAAATCACTGAGACACGGCAGTAACACAGCAGAAACACACTCGCATGGTGCTAACATGGCCGGTTTAAAGAACAAAAACATACCGGTAAAAAACATTGAGACACGGCAGTAGCACAGCAGCAACATGGTAGCACAGTGCTAACAGGGTCGGTTAAAAAAAAAAAACGTACCGGTAAAAGTCACTTCCTCGGCACATATAATCCACTGGTCTTACTCTTATCTTTTCCGCTCGAATGCCCCCTTGCGGCTGTTGAAAAAAATGTGCAAATTAGCTGTATTACCACATAATCTGTAGGGTTGAAAGCGTGTTAAAAAAGTCGCGCCTTATAGCATCGCCTGTTTAAAAAAAAACACTGGTAAAAAAACATTGAGACACGGCAGTAGCACAGCAGCAACATGGTAGCACAGCGCTAACAGGTTCGGTTAAACAAAAAAACATACCGGTAAAAGTCACTTCCTCAGCACATATAGTCCACTGGTCTCACTCTTATCTCTTCCGCTCGAATGCCCCCTTGCGGCTGTTAGACAAAAATCCACAGATTAGCCGCATTACCACATAAACTGCAGGGTTGAAAGCGTGTGGAAAAAAGTCGCGCCTTATAGGCCAGAAATTAAGGTATATGATTTATAAGTGCACAAACTCAAAAACTTTGGTTGTACGCCAAACCAGTTCTGAAAGAATACAAGCAAAAAATGTGAATTTCCCACTACATGAAACAAAAACATAACCCGCTGAATATTTACTGCAATCATTTGACTTCGAGGCCCCTCCAAAAGTATTGGAACAGCAAGATAATAACTTTATGTCATATACTGAAGACATGAGTATCTCTGATCAAAAGATGATGAATATGAGACGAAAGTTCTGAATAACAGCTTTTATTTCATAGTATCAAAAGCAGGCCCTCATAATCCAACAACAATAAAAAAAATGAAAAAAAAGTTGGGGTGATCAAATGTTTTATGATTTGAAATGAAAAACATGATTTGCTGTATTCCTAAAGAAACCCAAATTTAATTTCAACTTGGAGACAAGTTTATCAATGTGCAGTTTCAAGGACACGTTCTCATTAATTACAATGCCAAAGTTTTTCTAAAATGTGCTCTTATCAATTTCTACCACACGAGCTTTTGACAATCCAGGAAGGTGAGAAGGTCTTCCGTTTATCTGCTTCTGCACAAACCTGAACCGTCTCAAAGTTCTGCTTGCAACAAGTCGAGGGGTTTTAAAGCTGACGAGGAAGAACAATAAATGACTCATCGGCATAAAAATGGAACATAGCATCATGCAAATTATCACAAAGCTTCCTCTGAAAGCCAAGCGAGTGTCTCAGAGGAGCCATTTGCTAAAAGAGATTGAAATGTGGTAAAACGTAGACCGAGGGCAGTGGAGTTAAGTGGCACTTCGCCGAAGCCCATTAGGTCTTGCTCTTGATCAAAGGCCTGGCCCCTGCCAGTCTTCCACGCCGTGAAGCAGCTCGCACAATGGGAAACGCCAGGGGCCATTAAATCCACCTAATTTACCTTTCATTTGGGCTCCAATTGGGCCCTCTATAAATTTAGAGTCAGCCAGCGAGAGTAAATGAAAGAATCCTTGTTAGACCATCATTAGCCTGTTAATTGCTTTAGCAACGTGTTACATACTGAAAGTCAAGGTCAGAGAGGTGTTGCTCATTTAAATGCCGTACGGGGAGGCACGGCTGGCGTTGCTGACAGTTTGGAGGTCAGGGAGGAGGAAAATACTGAAATGATGCTGCTTAAAAGGCACATTACAGTGCTTTGAGGGAAGATCTTCGCGATTGGACCGGTCAGAAATGACCGTCTTTCTATGGCGTGTGTTTCGCGTGGCCATCTTGGAAAGGTCATGGATGCCATCTCATTGTCACATCTGTCACACGCTTGCATCATCTGTCAATGGTCTTGACACGTATTCTGCTGACCTTTGACTGGGATGAGCCCACTAGGTGTTACGCTCTTTTTGAGCATTCACGCCTTGCGGAGACGCTGTCAACATCAGGCTACACGTAGCAATTTTGGTCTGGTTCTCAAATTAGGATCTGAGGTTATCTCTTGGTTACTTTTTTTTTTTTTTAAGACACAGCGACCTCACTGCATGACCTTATGTCCGTTTGGTCCATTTAATATTCCCTGTTCATTACTGAATAGTTTTCTATGCAAATAAAGGAAAACAACTTGTTTTTTTCATGACCTTATAACCTTTTTTTTCTTTTTTGCTCTTTTTGAATTTGCTTCATATTTTACTGTTCTAGTCCTCGTGTGGATCAGTTCACAATCTGTACATAGATACGTGTGCTAATAGATATTTATTTTAGACACCATCCATCCATCCATCCATCCATCCATTTTCTTTGCCACTTATACTCACAAGGGTCGCGGGGAGTGCTGGAGACTATCCCAGCTGTCAACAGGCAAAGATGAGGAGGAGGAAGATGAGAGGGTCGGGGTGGGGGAGCAGGGAGGATTGCCATTGAGGGGTCTCTTACATATTCAAGCTAGGATCTCTCCTTATTAATTTGGTGCACTTTTCTAGGGCAGCAGTCCTCAGTCTTTTTTTTCAACCAGGATCAAACTAATTTTTGTCGTGTGCCCCATTGTAGTTACTGTTTCCCTCAAAGGGTCATAATGACTGTGAAACCATAAAAATATTTAATCGCCTCATCGTAGTTACATTAATTTATGAACTAATATTGGAATCAGAAATCAAGGGTAATGGGTTTTTCAACTATTGCACATGTTTGGTAACACAAAAATGCTTGTAAGATCTCAGTGTTATCTTTTATTGTATATGACAATTTGAAATTTTGGTACGGTTTTTCACCAAAATCATGGAAATTGACAGACATGATTTGCAATCGCGGGCCACAAATCAGGCCTCTGGGCCTTGAATTGGACACCTCTAATGTACAGTAACATACCCACGGAGCCCACCGCAGCGCTGCCTCGTCGTCAACCCCTGTGCGACCTCAGACTGGGGGCCTTTGCCAGAACTAAATTGTGCACCACAGCTGAGCTCAGCTGAAATGAGAAAGGAAGAATTCAGCTCATGAAAAGATTCTATGCACTCAAAAGATTGGTTTATTGAAATGAGCTGTTCATGAACGATGACACTACTCAACTCCTACCTACTGCTGCTCACCACGACCACCCCCCACCCCCACTCCAGCCCACCAAAATAAAAAGAAAAGAAAATGCTTGTTGGTGCTCTGCTACGATCAAATTGGGTGGACATTTCAAATTTTCATTGTACATCCGCACCTGCACACCACTTATATGCATCCCTGATCATTAACTTATCCCCCCTGCCCCCACTCCCTACCCCATGAGGTCCCAGGTGTACCTACATACTTCTCAGCACTATTACCATCACTAGAAAATGGGTTACATTCTTGGAATTTCCCTTTGGGTGTCATGTTGGCGATGGTGACCCGGTTTCATCAACCCCCACCCCCACAGAGAGCTGTAGGTCTGGAGCTCGACAACCGCCTGGACGAGCGTGGTTACTGCTGCCAGTACTGTCACCGTGGCTACCGCTTCTGCCGCCGCTACCATGTGCCGTTGGGCGGCTTCAACCCGTGGCCGTACTACTACCGAGGAGGCCACGTGGTCTGCCAGGTGGTGATGCCGTGCAACTGGTGGATCGCGCGCATGCTGGGCAGGATCTGAGAGGGGCGGGCCGGGGGGAACATTCCTGTCCACGCTGAATCGTTGCATTGATGCATCTTTCAACACTCATAAGATGAAAGTGGACCGACGGCCGTTAATTAGTTCCCGACCCAAAAATTTGGCCCTAGGCGTGCTCGTTACACTAAATAGCTCCTGCGGCGTTTTTGGAGCCGTCATTTATCGTTTCCTTTGCTTTTTGTTTTCTGTCAACTTGTGTAATGCATGCGAGCATGTGTGGATGATGTCAAACATTTGATTTTTTTGTGTTTTGAAGTGGGTTTTTTTTAATTACTGTTATGTATTAATATTTACATACAGTATAATTTTATTTCATGTTGTTGGCCAGATTACTATGAATAAACGTCTCTTATTTACACATTTAGTGCCCTTGCAGTTATGGTTATGGAAAGCGTGCTTTTCAGAGCAATTTCTTTTTTAATTCATTGCAGTTGAAAGGTACTAAAATGTATACATGTTTACATCCAGGATGACAGTATAAATGGTAACTAAAATGTAAATTGTATTCCATTAATACTTGGCTGCATTTCTGTTTTGTATAGCTTCTATCATCAATAAAATTAAATGGAAATCAACACAAATTCGATATTCTTTGTCCAATGTTGTAGGGACGATGTAGTGTAAAATTGTACCTAAATATAAGCTCTTTTTGTTTTGTGGACAATTGATGCCATGATACTTCCAGATGGAAGAATTTTTTTTTCATATTTCAAAATATAAAAACATTGTTTGTGATATTAGTTTCAGTAAATTTTTATGGCTTGATTTAGATGAGGATCAGGCCACACTTATGCAGAAATGTTAGAAATTATAAAGTTTGCATCTGTTTTCTTCTCACTCTATACGCCAAAAGGTTAATTTATTCATTTATTTATTTACTTTCATTTAAACAAAATCTAAAGTAAATCAACAGAACATGTGGGTGAGGAGGATAAATGAAGTGGATGTCATTAGATGGTGCTGTGGCCACTTGTCGTGACAGACTTGAAACCAAATGCCGTCCATCATTCACCTTGTGGAACGCATTTTTACACACGTATGTTCACATTTTTGCTTGGATTGTGGGAGTAATTTCCCAAAAAATAAAAAACATAACAGCTCGCCTGCTAGTGGATTAGAGCTATTTAATATTTTCCTTTAAAGCCCCACAGACAGGAAAAGCATGATTTTGAGTATGTTTTTAATTTAAAAAAAAAAGAAAAAGAAAAAGGTAGCCGGAATGGACCCATCCGTTTTTTCACCACAAAACATGATTTTTACATATGTGGCTTTTTGTAACTCTCACCATGAAAATCCTCTCGAGGGATTTGTTTTGGAGAAGAAGCAGGAAGTGACATTAACAGCAGCAGTGCATTCGCTGGCTCTTCTGTTTACACGAGTTTTACCAGCTGGAAGGTAGCGTTTTGTTCCTTTGTGTTGGCCAAAATACCGGCTCGTTGTATTGCTGGATATTGTTTGAACACTCGGGAGGATGGCTTCATTCTTCATACTTTTCAAAAAGACCCGGTTCATTATGAAAAATGGATTGCACGGGTGCAAAGAATGAGAGCTTCATGGATTCCAAATGACGGGTAGGTGTATATACAACTACTAAAAAAAGAAGTAATCCTCTCAGAATGTAACAAAAGATTTGTATACGTAAGTCATGGGTGTTGACGTGTGAGTCGGCGCCGCGTCCACCGGTCACAGCTTCGGCGGCGCTTCAGCCGATCACAGCTTGGGGCGGGGTGGCTCATCGCGGTGCCGGGCCACTTTGCGGCATTGTTGTCGCTCGCGGCTTAGTGCGCCGCCATCCTTGGTGTTGTTCATCGCCACCACTTTCCACGGCGTTGTTCATCCTTTGGTGTTGTTCATCGCCGACGGCGTCCGCGGCGTTGTTCATCTGTCGGTGTTGTTCATCGCTGACGGCATTAGAGTTTTTCATCGCCAATGGTGGCGGCATTGTTTATCGCCGCCAACGCCTCTGCCAGCGGCAATGAACAATACCGCAGATGGCGGCGCGTTGTCGTCGCTCACGGCTAAGTACGCGACATACTCTCATACTGTCGGGGAGTCTGTTGTTAGTTAGAAGTTATCCGCATATCATCTAAATATGGCTCAGAACGATAGGGTAATATTGCCCCGGTCCCAGTTTGACATCTGCTGATGACATTGGAGGTAAAATGACTATCACATTGATGTCAAGGGAGACTTCCGCAAATATGCGCATGGATGACACGATGACTTACGTCAGGCCACATCTTTCTTTTTCAACTGATATGTTACACATTTCAAATGCAGCAGTGGAGCAGATGGCTAATGTCACTCTGCAAGAACTTGTGACATGGTTAAATCTCCCAAAGTACACGACATAAGTTTACATGAACACGTCGGTTTGGAATAGAACACCCCCAAAAAAATGTAGGTTTACTTTGGATATCTAAAATATTGTGTGTGGCAATAATGTGGAAGACCTTAAAAAAGTAGTCACCATTTTATTTATTTTATGTGCCCATAAATGGAGAGCTGCCAAATACATGTGAACCCCAAAAGACGTACTCAAATGCTGTATTATTTATATTGCTATATCATTCTTTCATTTCAAAAAGACAACTGCAATGAATACTCTATGTCAGCAGTCGGCAACCCGCGGCTCCGGAGCCTCATGCGGCTCTTTCATCCTTATAATGCGGCTCTGATTGGCTTGGGAAAATAAATTACAAAAAATTTTTTTTTGTATTTAATTGAAGTGCGTTTTATTTGTGTTTGTTTTTATATTATTTTAGTTCTAAATTTGAAGATTGTGATCTTGAAATATTAAAATATTAATTCAATTATTTGATATTATTTTTTCGTCGCTCAAAATAGACGTCACACTGCGGAAGCGGGTATACCCGCTGAAACGCCGTCTATTTTGAGCGACTTTCAAGCCCGGCAAAGCCAATGGAGAAACATGCTGCGGTAAAGTAGTAGAAGTTTTTTTTTTCTTCATTTTAGATGTGCGGCTCCCAGTGTTTTCTTTTCCGTGGAAATCGGGTTCAAATGGCTCTTTCGGTGTCAAAGGTTGCCGACCGCTGCTCTATGTAGATCAACCAGTATAGTGAAAACAAAAACTGTTTTTAATTCATCCTGAAATTTTTTTGTAAGTGTAATTTTCAACTTTTTTGGTGTAATTTTTTGCAATGGACACTACCCTGACTTAACAGGAAAGCTCAGAGACAATTAAAGTATATTATAATGTGCTACAATAGAAGCGCTTGTAGCGCCGGAGAAAAGGAGTCGGAGGCGGAGTGTCGGACACAGAAACAGAACTTGTTTTATTGTTCGACATCACCAAACTACACGCATAACGGCGGGAACTCTGTTAACCTTTTTGCTCCGGAAGCGCAACAACAAAAACAGTCCGTGCGGAACCCCGCACCCCAACTCGAGGTCCCGCGGGTGAATTATGTAAACACCACACAAGCCCCCCCAGAATTCACCCATAGTCAAAATCCTTGTGCCGTGGAGGGATGATGACCCGACCCCGGCGAGTGTGCACTGTAGGGGCCGATGGGGGCGGGGCCGCACTGTCCATTGAGTCACGGGACAAGGGCTCAGGCGGGGTCAAGGGTACCCCGGCGGGCGCAGGGGCACAGGGCAAAGGGGGACGACCCCGGCGCGGGGGGAGGGCCAACCCCAAAGGCTGGGCAATGTCCAGGTGCGCGGGTTTGATCCTGTCCACGGAAACAGTCTCGGGTCTGCCGCCAATGTCCACGAGCAGGCTCTTATCCCCATGCTCCAGGACCCTGAACGGCCCGTCGTATGGGGGGCGGAGAGGTCCACGGTGGGCGTCATGACGAACAAACACAAAATCCGCAGAGCGCAGGTGACGGGGCAGCCGGGCAGCTGGGGTGCCATGTTGCGACGTGGGAACCGGCGCAAACCCTTTTGCGGCCTCCAGCAGGGAGGACCGTTGCCTGGCTGCGGACCAGGGCGCTGTGGCATCCGGGATGAATTCGCCGGGGACCCGCAGTGGCTGGCCGTAGACGAGTTCGGCGGATGAGGACAACAGGTCCTCCTTGGGGGCGCACCTGAGGCCGAGCATGACCCACGGGAGCTTATCCAACCAGTTGCCGTCCGTCAAGCCGGCACGCAGGGCTGCTTTCATGGAGCGGTGGAACCGCTCGCAAAGACCGTTCGCCTGGGGGTGATAGGCGGTAGTGCGGTGCAGCTTGACCCCCAAACTCTCAGCGACTGCGTTCCAGAGTTCAGAGGTAAACTGAGGGCCACGATCTGAAGAAAGGTCGCACGGTGTCCCGAAGCGTGCAACCCACGTGCCGATGAACGCCCGGGCCACGTCTGACGACGTTGTCGAGGAGAGGGGAACGGCTTCGGGCCAGCGGGTCGTCCTGTCCACCATGGTGAGCAAGTAGGTGAATCCGTGCGAGGGAGGAAGTGGACCTACCAAGTCAACGTTGACGTGGTCAAACCTCCTCTCGGGGACAGCAAAGGGCTCCAAGGGGGCTTTTGTGTGGCGATGCACCTTAGCCCGCTGACAGGCCACGCACGAGTCGACCCAGGCCTGCACATCTTTCTTGAGACCGCGCCACACGAACTTCTGGGCCACCAGCCTCACGGACGGTTTCCTTCCGGGGTGGGAGAGGTTGTGGACCGCCTCGAAAACAGCTCTTCGCCAGTTTGCAGGGACCAGCGGCCGAGGCTGGTCAGCCGAGAGGTCGCACAGCAACCTGACGCCCGAGTCACCAACCGCGACTTCCTCCAGGCGCAACCCGTGTCAGAAGTCTTGAGGGCCTGCACCCCGTGGTCCGAGGCCTGGTCTGCGCTCATGCGGGAGTAGTCGAGACCCAGATGCACAGTGCCGACGATCGCCCTGGAGAGGCAGTCCGCGACCACATTGGATTTGCCGGCGATGTGTTGGATGTCCGTAGTGTACTCAGAGATGAACGACAGTTGGCGTTGCTGGCGGGCGGACCACGGCTCGGCCACCTTGGACATGGCGAAAGTGAGGGGTTTATGGTCCACATATGCCGTGAACTCACGGCCTTCCAATAGGGAGCGGAAGTGGCGGATCGCCAGCCAGAGGCCGAGGAGCTCTCTATCGAACGTGCTGTATTTGCGCTCCCTGGGGACCAGCTGACGGCTGAAAAAGGCAAGCGGTTGCCAGGCGCCGCCGACCCACTGTTCGAATACGGCTCCAACAGCGTAGTCCGATGCATCGGTAGTGAGAGCGACAGGGGCCCCGTGGGTCGGGTGAGCCAGCATAGCGGCACGACTCAGTGCGGCCTTCGTAGCCTCGCAGGCTTCCATCCTCTCGGCCGTCCATTCAACGTCCCGGTTGGGGGCCTTGTCTTTAAGAGCCTCATAGAGCGGGCGCATGATGTGGGCCGCCCGGCGGATGAACCGGTGGTAGAAAGTCACCATCCCCAGGAACTCCCGGAGGCCCCGAGCCGAGCGAGGTCGGGGAAAAGCGGAGACGGCCTCCACCTTTGCCGGAAGGGGGGCGGCGCCGTTCTTGTCTATGAGGTGCCCGAGGAACTGGATAGATGGCACCCCGAAAACACACTTTGCCGGGTTGATGATCAGGCCATGCTGCTCAAGTCTTGCGAAGAGGTCGCGGAGGTGCATCAGATGTTCATCCTCCGAGGAGCTGGCGACGAGGATGTCATCCAAATAGACGAACACAAATGGCAAGTCCCTGAGCACAGAATCCATTAAACGCTGGAAAGATTGTGCCGCGTTTTTAAGACCAAACGGCATCCTCAGAAACTCGAACAGTCCAAACGGAGTGATTACAGCTGTCTTGGGAACGTCTGAGGGGTGCACGGGAACCTGGTGATACCCGCGCACCAGGTCGACCTTGGAGAACAAGATTTTGCCTGCCAGGTGGGCTGAGAAGTCCTGAATGTGTGGAACAGGGTAGCGGTCGGGCGTAGTGGCGTCGTTAAGGCGGCGGTAGTCACCACACGGTCGCCACCCACCACTCGGTTTAGGGACGATGTGTAGTGGCGAGGCCCACGGGCTATCCGAGCGGCGGACGATGCCCAGACGCTCCATGTTGGCAAACTCGGACTTAGCGACTGCTAGCTTCTCGGGATCAAGCCGTCGGGCCCTCGCGTGGATCGGGGGGCCCTTGGTCTCAATGTGGTGCTCGACCCCATGTTTAGTCGTGGCAGAGGAGAAAGTGGGCCGTGTCAAGGCAGGGAACTCACCAAGGAGGAGTTGGTACTTGGTGCCGTCCGATAGCGAACTGGAGAGACCACCATAAGTCGCCTCATTGCGGACGCAGGCGACCGTGGAAAAAGTCAGTGCATCCACCAGACGGCCCCTCTTAACATCCACCAGCAGCCCGTGGGCACAAAAAAAATCAGCGCCGAGGAGAGGGAATGAGACATCCGCAGTGACAAAGTCCCATGTGAAGCGCTGACTCCCGAAACACAAGTCCACAGTCCTCATGCCATAAGAGCGGATAGGGGAGCCATTAGCGGACAGTAGGGGTGGCCCATGAGTCCCGCCAGCGGCGTCCTCCGCAGTGGCCGTCAGGACGCTCCTCTGGGCGCCGGTGTCACAAAGGAATTTGCGCCCGGAAAGGTTGTCCTTGACGAACAGCAGCCGGCTCTTCGCGCCCACGCTCACGGCCGCTGCGAAGCGTGGGCTTTGGCGTTTCCCGACGCGTCGTAGTTGCAAGGGGCGCGTCGCGGCCAGCGTCTCAGGGGAGAAGCGCTGGGTGCCAGGAAGAAACGGTCGGCCTCCTCGGCCAGGGCCCGGGGCTCAGTGATAGTACTGTTCGCGAGCGCCGTCTGAACATGCGGTGGCATTTGCCTGAGAAACAGTTCCATGAAAATGAAATTGGGCTCTTCCGTGCCCAGCAGGTTTAGCATCATTTCCATGAGTTCGGAAGGTTTGCTGTCCCCCAGTCCATTAATAGCCAACAGACGTCGGGCACGTTCCGGCCGTGAAAGTTCAAAAACCTTGAGAAGGTGAGCCTTGATCCCAGCATACTTATCTCGGGCCGGGGGAGAGGTGATGAAGTTCACTGCTCTGGCCGCCGTTGAGCTCCCGAGTGCTGAGACAACGTGGTAGTAACGCGTGGAATCATCTGAGATCCCGCGGAGGGCGAACTGAGCCTCCGTCTGTGCGAACCACGCTGCCGCGGACGTCTCCCAAAACTCCGGCAATTTGAGGATGGCGGTTGCCATGTTCGTTTCAGTCTCGAAAACGCCGGGACTGACGTCGGGGTCACCAGTGTAGCGCCGGAGAAAAGGAGTCGGAGGCGGAGTGTCGGACACAGAAACAGAACTTGTTTTATTGTTCGACATCACCAAACTACACGCATAACGGCGGGAACTCTGTTAACCTTTTTGCTCCGGAAGCGCAACAACAAAAACAGTCCGTGCGGAACCCCGCACCCCAACTCGAGGTCCCGCGGGTGAATTATGTAAACACCACACGCTCAAGCTGTGGAGCATCTTTGTGTACTTACTATAGTAATAACGATGCACACACACAAACACACACCTCAATTATCAATTGTCCACCTTCTTAAAGCTTAACAGAAATCAATTGTGTGGCAGCGAGAAATAAACTGACATCCCATATTAGATCGTTTTGAAGTTAACAACAATTCCTCCTTCTTGTCATAGTTAGCGCCCCAGATTTCTTTTCATCAAAACGTCATTAAATATGAAAGGTCACTTTTCCCGTGGCTATTAAAACAATGTGAGCACCCTCCGAGAGAGACTTAACTTCCCTGGGGTGCATTGAGCAAGCGCTGACGCAATATGAGGTCGAAAGTCGCAATCCAGAACTTCGACGGGTCTCGTTCTGTGCGGAAAACAAAAAGATTCCAGTCGAGTGTGTTCTTGATAGTGCAGCGTAGTACCTGCACTGCAGTCATGACCTCAGTTGACCTCAGTTCCTTGCAAAAATATCACTGATATAAATACAAATTGGGAAGGGATGAAAAGAGGGAAAGAACTATTCGCTCATGCAAATACATCTGCAACAAGCAAAGGCTAAATTCTTATTTCTAAAAATCAATATAGTCGATGGCCTGGAGCAACGTGTCAAGTATAAAGAATAGTGGCACAATTTCACAAATGCAATAATTGCACGCATACTTCAAATATACTGACAGGTGCATTGCCGGGAAAAGGGATAAAAAATACCTGAGGCACTTGAGGAAAGTTCACGTAATCTGTTCATTTCTCTCTATTTCCACCTCATCACGAGCTTTATGATTATTATTATTATTAAAGCCTGCTTTAGTGGATGCTGCCATATTTATAATATGGAGGAAAAGCCTTCTTTTTTTTTTTTCCTCACGCAGAAATTCATTCCTTGTTCCATTGTGTGTCTCACAAAGACTTCCCGGACCGCTTTGTGTTGTTGAGAGTGTCAGTTGCCACTGAAGCCCCGAGAGTCCTTTTGAATGCGGAATACTGCACAGTACGCGTAGACGCACGTACTGAAGACGGCTCAGCGAGCGCTCATCAGGCCCATTGGGACGCCGCATTCAATATCAACCGCAAAATTGGAGCTTTAAAAGCCTGGGAATGGAGTGCAATCCCATTTTATTGAAATTGTAAACACTTCTCACCAGAGGATATGGAAACGATCGCATCCAGGGTCAAACTGGCGTCATCGGGGGCCGTAATAACAGCTTTATTAATTAAGGTGATGATTGTCCACTTGACGTTGACTGATTGATGTCATCATTGTTACTATTTTTTTTAATCGCTGCACGTTGAGATCCCTCCAAGATAAAGTCAGAATTTGTCCAACTCTAATGACAATTATTGTACCACAACTACAGTGTCGTTGCCTGCTATATGATATAATAATAGTACAAAGTTATAAACGTATACTGTAGTTATTAGGTGCCTCTCCTGTGAGCCGCAGAGCCTAAGACAGCAGACTTGTGGTTAAAGGTCACTTGATCAACAGTGGCTGCAGAGGAACACTTTTCTGGGACTCCAAATCTAAAGAATGCCATACAAACATACAGTAAGAACTTAAATGAGGAAAATGCAAAGTACACCACATATCTGGTACAAGTTTCATTGTACTTACAAGTGTGCTTTCTTTTGATTAAAATGAACTTTTCAGCATGAACACAAATGGCTTTTGATCTTTTGTCTCCAGCTCTGCTCGTTGCCTCGCCTTGTCGTGTCGTAGAACCAGAAAATTTACAAATAGAACAAACCCAGACTGGGCACCGATTCTCAAATGAGGTCAAAACCACATCAAGACAAAAACTCATTCCACAGTACCAAGAAGGAGCAGGATGAATGAAAAATCTGCAAAGAAAGTAAACAGAAAACAGAAATTAGAAGCAACGCAAATGTTAGCAAGTTCGGCTACTCTAGATATACACAGCCATCCACTTTCTTCACCGCTTATCCTCATGAGGGTCGCGGGGAGTGCTGGAGCCTATCCCAGCTGTCAACGAGCAGTAGGCGGGATACACCCTGAACTGGTTGCCAGTCAATCGCAGGGCACATGGAGACAAACAGCGGCACTCACAATCACGCCTAGGGGCAATTTTGAGTCTCCAATTAATGTTGCTTGTTTTTGGGATGTGGGAGGAAACCGGAGTGCAACCCTCTGGACTTGATAAGATATTCTCAGATGCATCTTGTAAGACTCCATCAGGTGGATGTTTGGCACTATTCTGACGACAGGAGGAAGCGGGAGGGATGAGCAACTCTCAGGTGGACACGGTTCAAAGAAGCATCGCCGTTCTCCTCCTCCTCCTCCCTTACAGAAGAGCCGTTATTATCCACTAAAGCTCTCTAGCAATTTAATTTCTCTTGTCACTTATTGAGAGTGGATGCCTCCACCCCCGTTCCACCGGTTAGCACAGCCGCCTCACAGTTCAGAGGACCCGGGTTTAAATCCGGCCTCGCCTATGCGTGGGGTTTGCATGTTCTCTACGTGCCTCTGCGGGTTTTCTCCGGGTATTCCGGTTTCTTCCTGCATCCCCAAAACGTGCATTCTAGGTTATTGCCTGTACGCGTTAATACGAGTGTGAAAGGTCATCTATCTCTATGTGCCCTGCGATCTGCTGCCACCCACTTCAGGGTGAACCGATATTGTCGCCCAGAGTCAGTCGGGATAGCCTCCAGCACGCCCGCGACGCTTGTGAGAACGACTGGTATGTAAAATGGATGACGGGATGGACCTGGAGGGAAACGCTCTCCTCTCCTAAGAAAACGGGTTGACAGTGCCATCTTGAGTAAAAGGAGGTAAACACAGCGTTGAAGCACTTTTCTTCAGCCTACATCAGCAGCACACTTACAAATAGGAGAACAGTAAAAGGTTTCTCCACATTTGTGGTGAGCCAACTTCTTGCATCACTGACTACTTACTGCCTTAATGCCAACGTCATGACCAACATTAAAATCGTAGTAAACCAAAGTGTTCAGAAAAATTAGGTTTTGTTCTTAACTGAGGATATTTTATAATATTCTAAGCCAATGTAGCATTGGGCTTGATTTGCGTGAACAGTTACAATGGAATTAAATATAGGAAAATAAACCTATCCATTCATGCTCTGAGCCACTTATTGTCACGAGTTATTGCAGATGTGCCTGTCCCAGATGACTTTGGGCATAACGTGGGCCAGTCGCCTGTTAACTTACAATTCACTTGTAACCTGCTCCAATTTTGCCTTCCAATTGTTGAACACATCTCTGTTCCACTCTGCACGATTTGGATATCTGCTCATGCCTGAGAAGTATCTGCACCATTTGTACAAATGACACTGTTACAGATTATTGCTCTGTTAATCCCTTCAAACTGCTCTAAATTGCTTAAAGACATCATTTGCACAATTGTTCCCAGTCCCCCCCCCCCCACACACACACACACACACACACACAAAAAGAAAGAAAATTATTGTATCTGCATTACCGCCTTACTGGTAACATTTCATTGCTTAATGACCCACCCATGCTGTGTTTTTGTGTTTCAGATTGATGTCAAATAGTTTTTGTTGTACTAGAGCAGCTCCCACTGTCACGTCCCATCGGAACGAGAGTAGGACCCAAATGCAGGACTCGGAAGATGCAAGGTAGTTCAAGGAGAAACGTTTATTATATGGCGAGGTCAGGGATCGAGCAGGCAGTCCGGTGCAGCAGCAGTAGTTGGGACGTCGGGCGAAGAGTGCAGGTGAGCGGGCAGGCAGGTGTCGGTACACAGGGGAACAATCAAAGCAGGCAGAAGTATCAAAGGAGTCAGGCTTACAAGGGTGGTCGGAGAACGGGCGAAGGTCGGTACACACAGGATCAATCAGGAGTACGAGAGTGCTGGAACGGGGCATGAAGCTCAACGAACTGGCGCCGGCCAGTTGTCATCGCGGTCATATAAATCCACAGCATAATCAGGCTGCATGAGGCGGAGGTGTGCACCCTCCAATCAGCGCACCCGCGCGGACACCCGCACAGCTCGTGCTGGAGCGGCAGGATCATGACACCCACTAACATATTCCTTGTTTGTGTTTTGTTTTGTCTTGCTTAGTCATACTTGGCAAATGAAGATGATTCTGATCATGAAATTCTGATGGCATGCTCTGTCCACATTAGATGGCTTGGGCGAAAATGTTTGATACTTTATAAAATTCTGATTGTTGCCCATTTTTAAAAAAAAAAAAAATCCTTGTACGGATTTAAGGCATGAGTTCTTCAGACTTTTTCTGTGTTCCGTTTTAATGATCATAAGATCAAAATAGTTTTCTGTAAAACTGGTAAAACGGGTGTAGGGGTTCATGTTTTGTTTTGTTTTTTCAAGATAATTCTTTATTTTGCATTTAAAAAGTATGTGTGTGGGGGAGTGGAAGTATTGTAACTTTTCACCCATTGTGGGTGAGTCTGGAACATTTCCACCATGATAAACTGAGGTTCACTATAAAAACATTGAGTCATCAGACAGATAAAAAGTTAAGAGATATACAACCCCCCCCCCCCCCAAAAAAAAAAAAAAAACATCTACTTAATTAGATAAAGTATTTTTCCTTTGTTGCTTTGCACTGTTGCCTTTATTGCTGAATGTTTTCGGTCTTCAAGCCCCACAGACGGCACATTCTGCCATGTTGGATTTCGTGAGTTAGATCAACCCAAACTCGTCTCTGCGCTGCTTCCCACCACTCACTGGAGGCGCCATCATGTCAGTCGTCAACCTTCAAGTGCTCGCATAAAATAGCAAACACTGGAATGGCGTCAGTGGCCGGCGGTGGCACCAAAATAGTCCTCCCCACATTTTTCCCCTTCCATAGGGCTTGTGCCATCTTCTGACTCCTTAAATCATGAAATAGTATTATGGTATAGTCGCCTTGTATTATGTTGGGTCATCCATAAGGAGCTCACAGGCTTGTTTGTTGATGATTCCCCCCCCCACCCCACCCCCAACAAAAACAAGATGGAGCGTCTTATGGCAAGATGATGCGGCGCACAGCTGTGCAGCACGTGGGTGTGGAGACAGGAGGCAAAGCCCCAATGCCAGACAGCTTCCTCAACTCACACCCACGCTCAGCCACAATCTATGGAGCAGAAACACACATTCGCTCAATCCAAGTCACCGCTGCGGTTGTAGCGACATTCTGGGCTGTCTTCAGCTGTCAGCGTGTTACATGCCGACATGCTAATGTATTCATCCACCCACTATCCACTGCTCTTCCGCTCATTCTTTGCTTGTGCAGAGTGCTCACGTGCACTTCCCACCGCGAGTGTTTTCTCATTCGTTCTTTCGTCAAACATGATTTTGGAAATGTTGAATTGTTTTGCCCTAGATGACATGGAGTACCCGAGATGCTACAGACAAATATACAGAGCAAATCAGAGCGTGAACATGAAATAAAATACACAATTAATAATATGTGGGAAGCCACACACAACTGCCGCCATTTTAATTTTGAAGTGCCCAGAAACCAACAACACATGCGGAGTTAAGATTACAGCATGGCAGTATTACACTGATTTCTGATCATAAAATATAGCTACCGTTGACATATGCACTGCTAAAACAACAATGGAAACACCTGCAACTTACCACAAGTTAACCACTTCTCAAGTTAGAAGAGGGCTGAAACATCCACTTTGTGTAGATGAAAGACGACATCGTCATAATCATCATCTGCGTCATGTTTTTTTTTTTCTGTAAAAAATAAAGCATTCCTGTCTGTTTTCTTTTCCCCAATCAAAATGAGTAATCTCACATCAGATTGGCGATGTGGAATTTGATGATGAAGTCTAAAACTAGACCACGCACGCAATAGTGGATAAATAATAGTGAGTGGCATGTCCATCATTGCAAATCTTCTCAATTCTTCTCGGCATAGCGACTCAATTCCACGTCCCTTGTGAGGATAAGCGGCTCAGACAATGGATGGATGGATAACTACAAGTAAATGTAAAAACTATGGTGCATTCAGACTACCCTGAAAAGTAAAGTTTACCCAAAATGATACTTGAATAAATGTAGCATGTTAATACTCATCCATTCATTTTCTGTTCAATTTATCCTTTCCAGGCCCGCGGGGGTGCTTGGGCCTTTCTTTAGTCGAGGCGGGGTATACCCTGAACTGGTCGCCAGCCAATTGCAGGGCACACAAACAAACAACCAGGTGCACTCACATTCACACTGACTTACACTCACAATTTAGACTCTTCAGTTAAGCTAGCGTGCATGTTTTGGGAATGTGGAAGGAAATTGGAGTGCCCGGAGAAAACCCGCACAGTACTCAGACGTGTGATGCAAATGTGACAACCAATCACCCCTGAGGATAACCCTTGACACACTACGTCTCTCGGCTGCCCCCCTGAGCATCCCTGCTAAAGCTACTACGCCCACAACCTGACTTGGATAAGCAGTAGAAGATTATTTTTGCCCTGTCTGACTTCTGATTGGTTGAGAGAGAGAGAGAGAGAGGTGATATTTGTCATGGTGAGACAAATATTTTTAATATTCTCACTATTAGGAATAATGCAAGAGACTGAGATTGATGCTCTGTTTGTATTTGTATTTAATACAGAACATTGGCTCAATCTGACTGACTTCCTCTTCCTGTTGGGTTTCAGTCCAGGGATAAGACCCCGTTAACCCCTTGAAAGAGTCCACGAGGTGTGAGTGACAGCTCAATGTTTTTATTTTTATCATTAGCCTACTGGGTTAGTGCTGCTTTAAGCCTTTGACTTCTGCCTAGCAACGCCCATCCCTACTAAGAAGTAATTACAGCCGGTCACTCATTCTCCTTCACTACTAGCATGTTCTATTTTCCAGCTTCTTGTGGTAGTATCGCAAAGTACAAAACCAACCTCGCCATCGCAGTTTGCAGTGCAACAGTGTCAAATGTTGTTTACCACTATTTCTTTCTCAGATTAGACTCAGAGCCCTTGCGAACTGTTTATCCATGTTTTTTTGTTTGTTAGGGTTTGTGTGTGTGTGTTGTGTGTGTGTGTGTGGTGTGTGTGGTGTGTGTGTGTGTGTGTGTGTGTGTGTGTGTGCGCGCGCGCGTGCGTACTGCTTGGGCATCTTCTGTACAACACAAGAACTACGCCCAGGAAGCCTTATAAATCGAGTCTATATTCAGCAAAAAGAAGGCAATTGACAATCAAGAGTCACAAACAACAGTGCGTTAAGGCAAGGGCGGTCTACATACAGGGTATAACGAGGTATAGGCAGAGCAAAACAAAAACAAAAAGACAAAGCAAAGACTTAAGATTTGGATAAGAAAACGTCTCCAGTGTAATTATTGATTGTCATAATCTTGCATATATTTGAACAGTATGCATATACATTCAGCTTGTCCTTATAAATGTAGAAGGGAAAACAAAACTAAGACTTTAGTTTAAGAACTCCTGCTCTGAGCTTCAAGGTCAGCCTGTCTGCATGTTCCCACCATGCCTCAACCCACTATCGAGAGCATTTGGCCAATTGAGACAGCCCTGCGGGATCAATGCGGCTGGACCAACTGGGGCCGATACCATTTTTGGCCTTGGGGGTCATCGGCATATAGCGAAGGCACACGCTGGACTCGCGCGAGAGCAGGAGCCGAGAGGGCACTTTCAAGTGAATAAAATGGCATTGGCAAAGAAGAGACTACGAAAACCGATATATTACCTGTATGTACCTATACTGACTGTTTCGTTTGATACTGATTCTCGAAGGCTTTTAATGCGTGACGGCCACCGTGTGCTTGCTGAACAGAAAGAAAGTCGCATACACACAGACGAATATATACAACATGTAACGGGAATGGAACAAAAAAAAGGGAGAAATAGAAAAGCTGTTTGGGGAAAAATGACAACTAAAACTTTTCTCTTCTTGGTACTAAACATGGATATTCTTTGTAATTTCCCTCATGTAAATAGAGTACAAATGTGCCTTTTTTACAGAATTTAGAAGTTCACAAAATAAATAAAATTTGCCGTGGCCTTAAGCATATATCATTCGTATATACATAGAGTGATCCATGCATATTCTATCTCATATCAACAGAATTTCAGCCTCAACCATGAGATTGAATTATTAAAAAAAAAAAAAAACATCTAGAATTCTTTCTGTCTTCGCCTCCATTCTGCACCTCATATTTGTTTTAAATGCCCTGTTCCTCAGTCTGGAAGCATGGAGCAATGGAGAAGACATTGATACCTTTTCTTTTGCTTCTAAGAAAATAAACAAGTCCCGGTGAAAGTCCCAAAAGCCATCAGTCAGGGTCCTTTTTTGCCAGCGAAGGTCTGCACTCACGTTCTTGGAATTCCCTCTGACGGAAAGTCGAAATTTCCTTGTTTTATATTCAGTCCTCTATGCTTTGTTTGTCTGCAGCCAAGCCTCTTTTTTTTTTTTTTTTGTTAACCATTTACAAGTCCAGAGAGATATAAGACAATAACAGACTAACTGGCACATTTGGCGGAGCAGCATCCCTGCTTCATATCTCATGGCTGTTCTCCTTAAGCGAGGAGTTTGGTGTGTTATAATCTGAAATGTGACATCTTTAGGAAAAAAAAATATGAAACACTCCCTTGCTATATCTCTTTAGGCACATGATCACAAAAAAAGTGAGTAAACGACTGAATCCTGAGGCTGAACTGAGCAACCTTTAAGGAGCGACATCTGATCTTGGATCAGATTGCAGCATTGTGGGGAAAAAATAAAAACAACCACATATTGAGTCCAAATGGTCCACGTGTTGCTTTTTGGTTGCGCTTGAGGAGAAGAAACAGAAGCCTGTCAGGGCTCTGCAGGCTCTGTCTTTATCTGGATAAAGTTTGCGGGCAGCTCCTGCAGGCCTTTGATGGGTTGCTGGGGCTGCAGGGACATCTCCCCTCGCACTTCCAGCTCCTCCACGGGGGTGAGGCCTTCGCACGGGCTGCTGCTCTGGGAAGAGAGTCCGTTGAACACCGTCTCGCTGGCGAGCTCCTGCCCGTGGGTATGACTGCTGTCTATGATCACAGTCCGGTACTGCAGCTCCGCCTCGCCGACGTCCATCTCCTCCTTGGCAAACGTGTTAGCCAGGGAAGGGTCGCCGTCGACTATGGACTCGAAATAGCTGGAGTCGAGCATCTCCTCCTTTACCTGGAACCCACACAAATCGCCTGATTTCAGTACGGTGGCGATGACCGTGCCGGGCTGCTGCGCCACCATGGTCTGCCCGCAGGTGGTGTTGATGGTGAGCAGGCGGGGGAGGCTGGAGGCGGGGGCGATGGGTGACGTGCAGGTGCCGGAGGAGGAAGAGATGGCAGACGGAACGAGGCTGGTGACTAGCAGCTGCTGGGGGAGGTCCTCCTGCAGGCCGTTGGCCGCCTGGAGGGTCAGCACGTCGCCGGCCTCGGTGGTGGGAGGGGGCATGGAGTGGAGGAGGACGCGAGGGCTGGAGCAGTGAGTAGAGTCCCCGTGGGGGAGAACGGTGGTGAGGGGGAGGGGCTGAAGAGAAGCGGACGATGTCAAGACAACCGGGAGTGAAGCAGAAGCATTGAGGGCCCTACAGAAAGACAACAAAACAGAACAATGATGAATTACTTTTTTGTGCACTAGATCAAAAACATCTTAGATAACTTTTTTTCACCATTAATGTGTCCTAGACACGGCATGAGCCTATTGGCGGGGGAAAAAAATTTTTCAAAAGGAATAAAACTAAACAAGTGAGATAATATGGTTGCACATCCTACAAGTTCGATGTGGGAGTCAGCACACATCAGCCACTGTTGATAATGCCTCTGATTAATTAAATCTTCATAATTATTGCCACAAAGTTCAGCCTTGGATTCATCAAATCATAAATACTACGTTACAGTAAGCACCATTATTATGTGGAAAAATGATGTGCAAAATTATACAATGTAATACTGTTGTGAAAATGTGTTTGTAGAAATAAGGACTACCACATTTAGTAGGGTAAATAATCTGAATCTAGTGGATATGAGCAAATATAGTAAATAAATCAAAATATACCAAAAGTCGCCAAAACTTCACAACTAATTTCAGTGCTGTAAAAATGGAATTCACCCCTATCAAGTCCTGATATGTTTGTATAGTTTATATTTAAAATTAATAAATAAAATTAATTAATAAAAGTATAGTTTATATTTCAGTTATTAGGGGTAGGGGATTATGACTCATGTCATTTTGTTCCAACTATTTAGCCTGATTTGATTTTGTCGTGAGGGATTCTGTAATTAAACAAGGCTTGAAGTATTCAAGCTTCTATGTGATTAAAAGAAAGAAAAAGTTATGATGATTTTTTTCACACCGAACCAGGTAACTTTGAATATTTTTTTCCTTAATAAAGGAATTCACCATTTAAAAACAGCATATTAAGTTTGATGATCCAAAACAAAGTGGAAAAACCATTGAAAAAAAATCCAACAATTTAAGAAGGGGGTCAATAATATTTCACAGCACTGTATTTTCCATTTCAGATGATAATTATACTAAAGCCTTTTTTTAAAACTGAAAGCTACTTCTTTGACACTAATTCATGGAAAGCGATACGAGTCTGATTGAAACTTCTGAAATATCAAATTGACTAGAATTCCCTTACCATACGACTAATAATTTAATAATATTTTCCCATGTGAAGGCACTGATATTTTTATAGTTTTTCACACATTTTTAGGACTAATATAAATATCAATTCGCGACACTTTCTATAAATCTCAGCAAGTCTTTACATTTTAAAACAATCCCTTTTCCAACATTCCCACAAAATTCACTATTTTCTAGAAGCGCACCCGAGGCTACTCAATGTAGTCTTTGGTGGCTCCCTGCCCACGGGGACCATGTTGGTCCCCCCTCTACTGTACTGTAGTATAAAAAAGTGCCCGTGTGTGTACCTCATAGCCTGCGCCACGTCTGCCCCCTGGTTGCCCTGCAGGATTTGCAGTAGTTGCTCAGCTTGTCCTCCCTGCACTTCCTGCTGCAGACATTGCTCCATGGGCTCTTTCTTCATCTGCTTGCTCTGCTGGTGAGCCCTCCCTCTGGAGCCCCCCCGCGCCACAGACCTCCCGTTGCTGGATTTTTGGGCGCCATTCTCGTTGTGACCGTTGGACCCCACGTCGTCATCCTCGATCACCACCAGGTCGGCCGGCATCTCCTTGAACTGATAGACGAGACGCTGACCCTCCACCTTAGCCAGGATGCCTCGCTGGTAGTAGTACCTGCAGTTAATAAGCGATCACAAGTTAGCATACCAACTGGGAGATAATTTTCCTGGGATAAAATTTGATTGGAAATATTTACCTGGGGGAAAAAAAGAGCAAGATAAAAGTGCTTTTTTTTTTTTTTTTTTTTGTTATACCTGAGCGCTCGTCCCATGGTCTCGTAGTTCATGTCGGGCTTGTTCTTGTGCTTGCCCCATAGCTTGGAGACGGCCTTGGAGTCGACCAGCTTAAAGATGCCTTTCTCCCGCTGTGTCCATTTGATGTATTTGGGACATGTGTTCTTGTCCTGCAATAAAGCCAGTAGGAACTCCCACAGGTAGATGGTGCTGCCTGCAAATGATGACATTGTATTATACATTGTATTATAAAACAATTAGTAACCTCAACAAGCATCGCTACAAGAAAGAGATTTACTTTCATGTATACACAACGCTACAGTATGTGAAGCAAGCATGTTCAAAGCAGTAATGGTGCCTTGCAGGGAAATTATGGATACATTGGAAATTTCCTACTATGAACTGGGAAAACTGGATTCATCAACGATTCGAGCATTAAAAGGTTACCTGGTCAGCCATGCCTTTGTGTATTTTGGCCCAAAAACAGTCCCCTTGACATGTCATTGGACGCAGCACTCTCAAATCCAACATAAGATTTATAAGAGTATTTATAGGAGTTACATGTCTGTTTTTAACTTGTATGATAACTAAGAAATGTAAAAAAAAAAAAGAGATGTATTTGATATTCAACATGACATTAATTTGATATCCCTCCATTTTACGTATTGCTTGTCTTCACTTGGGTTGTGCATGCCAGCGTCTATCTCACCTAAACTCGTTGCCGGTCAATTGCCAGGTACATAGAAAACAACAATCATTCACTCACAATCACACCTATGGACAATTTGAGAGTCTTAAATTAACCTACCATGCATGTTTTTGGAGTAATAGGGGGAGGAAATGTGAGTTCCCGGGGAAAAAAAACAAAAAAAAAAAAACGGGTCCTGAGAACTGTGAGGCAGATGTGCTAACCAGTTGCCCATCATATTTCTTATAGTATATAATATCAGCTGTACTTCTTTTTCGATATCTCTATGACTGTTATGGCTGTACAGTACTTTTGAAAGGGAAGCCTTGACGTCACGAACACCATGAATGCACCGTTTGACTTGATCCGCGTACGTCTTTCGGTCGCTACAGTGGTTAACTTTTTATAACTAAGTAAGTTGGCTGTTTTTATGACAATGTTAAGACTACTCTTTTTGATAAGACTATTACTGTTAACATTAGCAGTAGCACATTTTAATTTATTATTATTATTACTCTAAGGTGGCTGCTTTTATTGTATAAATGCCATTATTTCCTGTGTAGGTATTAACCAATCTACAGCATTTAGGTCTACAGCATTTTAGTGTGGACCATGTTTGACCTTGTGTTGAGTGCATGTGGCCATCTTTGGATGGTCTCAATAACAGAAAGTCCATTAAAGTGTGGTATGGTTTAACCGGAGGCGGTTGAAAACGGTAACGCTCCCAGTAGTCGCTTGAATCCCAGCCACCGTGACAGAGTGATGTATATGCATGAGAATGTGGGCTTCACAATAGTCTCGATCAGTGGAGCATCAACACGCCTGAAAGCACGTCCCTGAAGGCCCTGACAAATGGATCGTCCACACCTGGCTGTTTGCACATAGAGGGTGCGCCACAAGAGGTTGAAGAGACCTTGAGCTCCATTGGCTCGTTACAAGGAGGCCCGCTCGTTATCGAGGCTCACCTTTGCCCTCTTTGCTCTTCTTCCTCAGTGGAAGGTTCGGGGTAGAGATGGGAGAGCAGGAGCGTACCGCTCGGGGCTTCCTCACTGAGAGAAATTCAAGAGAGAGGCGGGTTCAAATAATTACCACACAAAAGGTCATCCAACATGTTTTGTTGGACGACAAGCTCACCTTGATTTTTTTTCTGGGGCTTCAAGGGACACTTTTGCGTGATCTCGTCCATGGATGAGGTGTCCTCATCCAGCGACAGGTCAAGGGCTCCGTTCTCCATGTGGTCGGGCCGTAGGGGCGTGTACGTCAGGTCCCCCTCCAGCATCGTGCCGTAGGGGTGAACTAAACCACAGCCGAAGAAGAAGAAAAAATTAAGTCAACACAAATTAAATGGTCCATCCGTGTTCCATGTTCGATATGCAGCATATTTGCAAACAAAATTTCATCTTACGCATGCGCTTCTCGTCCAGTATGTTGTTTGGAGACTCCATGTTGAGGAGAGCTGCAGCGGCCTCGTTTGTCTCCATGCTGTCCTCGGCACCTGAGACTGTTTCTAAGAGAAAAAAAAAAAAAAAAAAAACAAGACAAAAGAAGACATCAGCTCATTCAGTCTTCTCATGTGTCGCACTTGCATGGGTATCAGAGTACAGAACCAGTTTACAAAATTCTGGTCTCAAAAGGTCTCGTATTCCTACCAGAGAGGTCCACTCCTCCTACGAGGATTGAGGGCGCCTCCGCCACGTGCAGGGCATTATCCATCATGATGCCATTGGTCACCTCGTCAGACTCCAGACCAGAATACACCTGCAGCAGATCCGTAGCGGGCACCTGCTCCACAATTACGGCCGGGAACACGGAAGGGTCATCCAGCTGTGACGGACAACACATGCACCCAAAGTTAAGTGAGAGGCCAGTGGTTGACTCAATCCAGTCTAAATCATAAAACATAAAAAAAAAAAAAAACCTAGTAGATTAATATCGGAACCTGATTTGCTTGCTCCCCCTTTCACAGCTGTATAAAAGCAAGCCAGTGTCGTGTGCAATGTGGGCTAAAGTGTTGAAGTGGATAAGAGGAGCTCGTTTCTGAACCCTTCCAGTCATCTACGGAGAGCCAGGCAAAGGCAAGAAGAAAGGCTGCAAATGTCAGCCTGACTCTCCCACACCGGTAACTAATCAAAGCAATCATTGTGAATACTGTAATTGCAAATTTCATGCAAAATGTGCTTTGGGAAACTTTCCTGTGGGCAATATTTCACTTTTACACTTACATAGTCTTAGTGGATTGTCGCAATGCAGAATCCTATGATCTGCACAAGATGTTGAAATGCAATTAATAAGTTAATAAATATTTTGCCATAGTAGTAGGGAACTACTATGACAACAGAAATGAAGTCAGCCCCACTTGTCAATGTCTTTAAATTTGTATTTTCATATTTCCTAACTATAGATTTTTATCCAGCTGTACATTGTTTTTAATTTCATTTTTCCCTCTTTGTTTTTTTTCCAAGTGTTATATATTGTTCTATTTATTTTTAAAACGCTTTGGATTATGGGAGGCGTATTGGGTTACCTTCTGTATGAACCGGGCTGTGTACAGTCAATAAATTTGCTTCGATTTGTCTTATGTAGTATACGTATAGTTACTCATTTTTTTGTATATAATTGTCCGATGAGTTTTTTTCGTCTGTCTCACTCGGTTATTGTGGGTGATTTTATTCGATGCAGTCACCCCAATAAACCACTAGATGACAGCAGAGTACATAAGATCCCCCTCACTGTTGCACGTAAGGTTGAAAAATTGCCTCAGCTAAGGGAGGAATCACTACCAAGCAAATCAAACAATGATGGGTGTTTCTCGAATAAACACGTTTAACAATAAAACTCATCGCCCCCCCCCCCCAAAAAAAATATTCTTTTCCAGTCAAATGAAGAAAAAAAACCTTTTCATTCTTCCATCTAATATGATGATCTGTGTGCATGTGAATGTACAGTGATTTAGTAGCATCGTTGCAGACTTGTAGTCTATAAATTGGGAGTTGACCCTAACAGTCAGTCCGCTGCTTCATTAAAAGTGAGAAAGGATGGCGAGGGTGCAGGAGGAGGAAGAGGAACAAAGGCTTATCTGTGATGTTAGACAAGCGCCCATTGTTGGCTTGAACCTCTGCGGAATACCAGGTGTTCAGGCCTTAGGAGGGAGGGCTGGTCTGATTAGCCCCTTTTGGCTACATTTTAACCAAACCTGCTCACAGAGCAGCTCGGGACACGCCGCCACCGTTTGTGGGCCGAGGCGCCGAGTTTATGCACGGGCACTGTTTGTGGATTTCGCGTCAAAACGAGTGATGACAAACAAGTTGTGTCATGCGTGCAGAGGAATGGTTGCTTTGACTACCATTTTTTTTTTTTTAATGAGCAATGTTTCCCAGTGGTCCCTATCTGTTACTATCAGATGTAGTAAGACGGTGCAGCTAACAAGTGTGCCTGTCAGTGCCCTTGAGAAAGTCAAGTGTGTGCAGACATTTTGACTATTGGTCGATTCGACTCCCCAAACAGCGACTCTTTGTTACCTGACTAATGCACCACAAATTACTGACTCAGCCCGTTGTCTCTGCAGATGGCCCACAAGCTCAGTATTTCCCAACCTTTACTACGCCTCGGCGCATATTTTACATTTCAAAAATCTCACACCAACAAAAAAAAATGAGACAAAGGGAAAAAGGGTACTAAAATAACGATGACCTGCAGTTGCAGTGAAAGAGCATTTAGTTGTTCTATCTGAAACTACAGTATATGTCGCTCGGGCAGCCGCGTATATGACCAAAGATGCATTATTTGTAGTAAATAAATATTTTGTATGACCAGTTAAAGGGCTACTGTCATGAAATAGATGATTTTTAGTATGTTATTAATGAAAAAAACGGCAGCCAATATGTGTTTTTTCCCCACCACAAAACATGATTTTGACGTATACAGCTTTTTGTAACTCCCGCCATGAAAATCGTCTCAAGGGATTTGTTTTCGAGAAGAAGCAGGAAGTGACGTAGAGGACAGAAGTGGACTCGTTTGTTTCCATTAGTTTTACCTCCGGGAAGATAACTGTTCCTTCGTGTTAGCCAAAATGCCGGTTTGTTGCATTGCTGGATGGATTTATCCTTCATAAGTTTGCAAGAGACCCGGTTCGTCGTGAAAAATGGATTGCGCGGGTGCAGAGGACGAGAGCTTCGTGGGTTCCAAATGACAGGTAGGTGTGTAAACAGCTACTAAAAAAAAAAATAATAGTTTGGGGCGGAAAAAGTAATCGGTCTCTCATAACGTAACAAAAGATCCGCGTACGAAATATGTCAATGTGCGCGTCGGACGGCGTCGGGCTGCTGTGTCACTTCGCCAGCGAAGGCTGCGCTTCGGGCTCGTGGACAGCAGCGGCTCTGAAGAACCCAGCCCACAATGCCTAGCTCAGCCGTGTGCGCAGAGTAAAGCGCCGTGGCTCGACGGTGTTGTTCATCGCGTCCTGCGGCGTCTATGAACAACCCCTTAAAGCAGCACGGCTCGGCTCCATTCTAAGTTACCACGGCGCCGAAAATGAGCCACACTGGCCGGCTGCAATGAGCCGCGATGGCCATCTCCGCCGCTGAAGTGGATCGGACGGGGAGGTTGTTTGGCCGTGATCGCATATCATCTGAATATGGCTCGAAACAGTGTAATATTGCCTCGGTAACTTCACTCGGTTGTGTGGTGTTCTCCTTTTCGAAAAGAGCTTCCGTGTCAGAAGGGGCGTGTTCGTCTCCCATAGTAGGTGAAACAGCATGTTTTCATTGGCGAATGTCCGGGTGACGTCACGGACGGGATACAGCCAATATGAAGACCATTTGGATGTCGTAGAATGACACTTCTGCAACTTTGCGCATGGATGACGCACTCTCCGCTCACATTTATTTTTTCGTATAGACATTGAAATGAAGAATGTTATATGTATTTTTCATTATAATATCTATTTTAGAATGTTTTAGGGATGACACTTGACCTTTAAGTGAATTTTCAGCATCATTCACGCTGCACTAATGTTCCTCTAAAATTCTTATGTCAACGTGGAAGTATTTCTGCTGTACGGAGCATGCTCAAGTATGAACAACTGCTTCCTCTTTGTTAATATGAAGTGACTAAGTTCTGCTTGTTTGCATTCTCTCATTTTTGTCTGTCAAGCGTTTACATGTTAACCCACTGCACAGGCTATTGAGAGCCAATACAAGTGGTGTGTCCAATATTCTGCCTTTACAAAGACAATAAGGCACACTTTTGATGGGCACTACGAGAGAAACAAATCAACAAAGTTGAGAGATGAGCATTACTGTGATCATTAGGACTTATATCAATTATGTGTAACTGATGTATGAAGAGCAGCAGCTATACTCTTTGTTACACAGTATATTTCTGGCATATAAAAGGAATGTAAAAAATATTTTAAGCAATCTCTAAATTAATGTTTTATGTATGTAGTTAAAAATTTGTACATCCCAAATTGAATACGATGAAGCACAAGTAAGTAAGTTTCTTTCGGCTTGTCCCGTTAGGGGTCCCCACAGCGCGACATCTCAGATGAACGCTCATATTTGCTTGGCACAGTTTTTACGCCGGATGCCCTTCCTGATGCAACCCCTGTTGGGGAGATGATGAAGCACAAGTAATATTTAAATAATAAATGGCTTGTTACCTGTCTGACTATATAATACAATTAACATTAAAAATAATAGACTAATATAGAAAAATGTTACCTGAGAATTAAGGCTTTATTTCTATCATTATTTTGAATTCATTCGTCACATCGGGAAAGGAATAGGAATGATCATAAGCACTTATGAACTGTTAATAGTCAGCATTTAGTTGACTGCACATCCCTAGTGTGCAACTTGACTGCCTCACACAAAGAGCTGTTTGTCATATTTATACAAAGCAAGATATTCTCCAATGACAGAGACCGAAACTGGACATGTCACATATTTCAGGAATCATGATTATACCCCCCCCCCCACACACACACACACACACACACACACCACCACCACTACCAATTACCTCAAGATGGAACCAGCTCATTAAAGAAGAACCAGCCAGAGGTGTAACTCATTCCAACAACTACAGTCAGCACAGTCACGGAGAGCTATTGTCGATAACTTGAATTTATAACGTTTTTCTGTCTGCTGGTCAAAAATTTATTTGTACATCGTAATCAAAGCAAAATTGAAAAGTAACACTATAATTATAAAATATGATAATGATAAAAGTATAAGTAGTGCGGCAGATCTTCAGCCGTACTACAAACGAGGTTGGACACATCCCATTACAAGGTCCGTCCAAAATTCACTTTAGCGGAGTTTTTCATTAACCCCCAACAACAGCGCTGATTGTTAAACACACACAGCACTCCGATCACCCCCATACATTAATAATAGTCAGTAAAAATGCAGCACAGATGCTTGTTAGTACTGGAATTGAAGGGGTGGATGAAGTTTGTTCAGCAGGGTGGGAGCAACCAGAAACAAAAGCCAGGGCAACAATGAAAGACCTTTTCGGAAGAATCGTCACATCTTCTCGGAACCGGTCGGTCAGGTTAGGCCTGAACAAATCCTCGTCGGGGATCCAGTGACAAACCCGTCGTTCTGGATCTACACAGTCCACACAATGCGCTCACCGGCACAACACGACACCCAGGAGCTTGCTCCGCTGGATCGCGGCGTGGGCGTGGCCACGACCAGACAACTGTCGACGTGAGCGGGCCAATAGAGAGCCATGTTACAAGATCCAGACTCACAAGTAACCTTTGTGCCATAAACATATTTATGCTACACGCCCGCTGACTCCCGGCTTTCCCTCCCGTGCACCCTAACCCTACTCCAGGTTTGTCAGAATTTCCATCTCACCGTCTCCCCCTCTAGATGCTCTGACAGCCTCCCAGCGGCCATGCTGTTTTAAGTTTTGCCTGCCCTGCCAGGACAAGTCTCACATATATCAACAAGCATGCGTGTCAGTGCAAACACGGGCCCTCCAGCTCACCTCAAATCTGCAGACTAAGAGTCTGTGCTTCTGTGTGATACCATATTCAAACTGAAAGGGGGCGGTGGGAATAAAATTGGACGGTGGTAAATGGGAAAAATAATAATCATGTTTATGTTGGCATTATAAAGCTTTTCCCTGCATTTTGAGGTAAAACAGGATGTTCATAGCCTCTTCTAGTGAGCAAAAAATATTTTGAAGAACAAAATACTGCTTTCAACTATAAATTTTGGGGCCAAAAATAGCACTTTTACCGTGTTAGTGTTGTGACTGGTCACCAGTCAAACCAAGGTGGATTCACTCCTACAATATGGAGAATTTAGTCTGCACTTAACCAAACATGAATGTTTTTTTGAATACGGGACAAAGCCAGAGTGCCTACAGAAAAAAACGCACAGGCAAGGGGTTAACACAAAAACCCCACACTGGCCGGGAAACCCCGAACAGCAGAACAGGTAAGGCGGAAGCGCTACCACTGGAAGAAGGTTAGTCAAGTCACAGTCAAGATGTCCTGGCTGCCTCTCATATTCCAAAACATGCTGTTATGTCCAATAATAAACACGTGAGCTAAATGCCTGTCTATATGTGCCCTGTGACTGGCTGGCGACCAGTCCAGGGTCTATCCTGACTCTTAGCCAAAGTCAACTGGGATAGGCTCCATCTCCCTATGACTCTCTAAAGCATACATACACACACACACACACATATATATATATATATATATATATATATATATACACACACACACACACACCCAGTCACTCACATTGGACGCGTGCGCCCACGCGCGCCTCCGTGCTCGCAAATCTGCACAGTCAAGCACAAAAAAATCATGCGCGTAAAATTTGTTACAAGCAGAAAAAATAGATATTGAAAGACATCGCTTATTTTGTGTAGTCTTGATATTCATTTCCGTGTTTATTTCATAAACATTAACTAAACAAGCCTGCTCCAAATCAATCAGTATTCACCCGGAAAGAGGAAATGCAAGTTAACCTTACTGAGCATGTACGGAAGTTAGGCCGAAAGCGCACGTTCAGAGCTGCTTCACGTACTGCGAGTGCATTTACATTGAAAGTCATCAACATCATGATCTATGTCAAAGGAAATTTAGTTACACCAGGGGTGCTCATTGCGTCAATCGCGAGGCAGTGTGACGGCGTGCCCCCCCCAGAAAAAAGACGTTAGACTATCATCCACCTCGTCGCTTGATTCAGGTGTGGCCAAAACGTCGAGCGCATGCACATAAAGGCGCGTGCTAGCAAACCAGCGTATTTACGGCAGTCCCGCAGTGCGTGCTACACCCCACCCCCCTCCCACAACAACACATCATGATTTGCGACATGAATGTTTGTTACAATGGATCACTAGCTTGTTGCCACGAACGCAGATTATGTTGAACTAATCTTTCAGCATTTTAAAAACATTGCGGGTATAGACTGTTCATGTTTAATCCTTGACAGGCCAGTGCATTTCACTTTTGTTCAGATAAAGTTTGTCAGATCAAGAATTTTGTTGATGAAAATGTTTAAATACCATTTCATATCATGTTCTACTAATAGTTGAAATTGGAAATTATCATTTCTGAGTTTGAAATTTTCGTTTTCTATTTTAGTTATGCATTTATTTTATTTTTAATATACAGTTGTTATATTAATCCAGTAAGTTATTTTAAGGTCTTGAGATTCCATCCCTAATCACACCCGCTACTTTATCTGCGAGCATGACTGACCACACCCATTCATTTTTCAAATGTGACTGATGTGTGTGTGTGTGTGTATATATATATATATATATATATATATATATATATATATATATATATATATATATATACACACACGGCTGACAGATGAGGACCATGATGTTCGCAGATGATATTGTGATATGCAGTGAAAGCAGGGAGCATGCAGAGGAACAATTAGAAAGATGGAGACATGCACTGGAAAGGAGAGGAATGAAGATTAGCCGAAGTAAAACAGAATATATGTGCGTGAATGAGAAAAGTGGACAGGGAAGAGTGAGGCTACAGGGAGAAGAGATAGCGAGGGTGGACGACTTCAAATACTTGGGGTCAACAATACAGAGCAATGGAGAGCGTGGTCAGGAAGTGAAGAAACGGGTCCAAGCAGGTTGGAACAGCTGGCGAAAGGTGTCTGGTGTGTTATGTGACAGAAGAGTGTCTGCTAGGATGAAGGGCAAAGTTTACAAAACAGTGGTGAGGCCGGCCATGATGTACGGATTAGAGACGGTGGCACTGAAGAAACAACAGGAAGCTGAACTGGAGGTGGCAGAAATGAAGATGTTGAGGTTCTCGCTCGGAGTGACCAGGTCGGATAGGATTAGAAATGAGCTCATGAGAGGGACAGCCAAAGTTGGATGTTTTGGAGACAAGATTTGAGAGAGCAGACTTCAATGGTTTGGACATGTTCAGAGGCGAGAGAGTGAGTATATTGGTAGAAGTGTGCTGAGGATGGAGCAGCCAGACAAAAGAGCGAGAGGAAGACCTAAGAAAAAGTTGATGGATGTTGTGAGGAAAGACATGAGGACAGTGGGTGTTAGAGAGGAAGATGCAGGAGATAGGCTAAGATGGCAAAAGATGACACGCTGTGGCGACCCCTAACGGGACAAGCCGAAAGGAAAAGAAGAAGAAGATATATATATATATATATATGCACACACATGTATACATTTTTAAAATATGAAAACCATGAAAACTAATCTCAAGTAATAAATTATATTTTTTAAGTGCAAACTAACAAAGTTAGGTCATAAAGAAACCTATTTGAACATTCAACAGGCGTAAGGCTTTTATGTCCATTTAGTTAGACTGTGAAGTTCAATAAAGTGTCAATATACGACTTCAAGCAAGCAACATAGACTCTTCCTCCTTACTACAATGTTCGCACATCAGCTGTGATCGCTTGGGATCTGCATGCCATCTGGGCGCTGGTGAATGGACTGCTTGTATAGGAGTGGTAAAGTCAGACACTTTAGATCCAGACACCCCCACTACACTGTATATAATGCAGTGTACCTAACTAAACCATTGCTGTTCCACTCCAGTCCTGTCGATAGGAGTATGTCTCCCACATACAGAGAAATATGTGTTATATATGGGATGGTTTGGACATGTTCAGAGGCGAGAGAGTGAGTATATTGGTAGAAGGATGCTGAGGATGGCGCTCCCAGGCAAAAGAGCGAGAGGAAGACCAAAGAGAAGGTTTATGGATGTGGTGAGGGAAGACATGAGGGCAGTTGGGGTTAGAGAGGAAGATGCAGGAGATAGGATAAGATGGCAAAAGATGACACGCTGTGGCGACCCCTAACGGGACAAGCCGAAAGGAAAAGAAGAAGAAGAAGATACAGAGAAATATGTGAATCTCCAACTTTTGGATCTTTTTCTCAGTGCATTAACTGCCTCAAATGCTCGTAGAGTAACCTTCAAAGGTGAAAGTGAAATTCCACACTCAGGACCTTGATTTGGATTTGGACCAGAATGTGACCTCGTATTCCAAGTGTAGATCCTGAATTTGGTTCGAAATAATTAGAAATAGATAGTGGCAGACGTCTAAATTTGTTTCCACACAAAACACAACATTCATTGCCTCGTATTTGACCACAGGCCTGTGTCAATGCAAAAAAATAATAATAATAATCCTCTATTCTGTAGAACGCAGCTACTGAGTAGGACAGCATAAAAACATAAAATGCAAATTCCTAGAGCTGTCATGATGAAAGCAGTATGGTTATGCACATAAAGTAAAGTCTGTACCAGCAGTGAAAGATAGCAAGAATTTGCCTTTCGCAGGAATTGGTTGGTCACTGCCCCACTTACTGTAGAACCAATCCAAGCAGACTAAGTGAAATTCCTTGCTCCGCACCTTAATCTGCATCTACATCTAATTGTAATGACTTCCTCCTTGGCCCGTATGCCACCCATTTTTTTGTCGTTTTTTTTTTTTTTGGTCATTGTGTAATCCTGTCTGACTGGCTAACAATCAAAACTGCAGTATTTTTCCCGGACATCAGAACCATCCAACCACAAGAACCTGATAAATCACTTTTGTAAACCACTTGACCAAAAAAAAAAAAAAAAAAAAAAAAAAAAAAACAAAGAAAAAAAGAACACATTGCAAGATACCGACCTGGTTGATTTCATCCATCCCGTTACTGGCAAATTCAAACACCAGTTCATTGGGCTGCATTGCTGTGGTCATGGTGGTGACCACTCTTGGCTCCTTCTCCGCAGGGTAGCTCTCCCCACAGAGGCCCGAAGCGGATGCTCACGGCGCAAAACGGTCTCCGGCCTTCTCTTCAGAGAGCTGAGATTTAGAAGATTAGTCTGGCCCTGCTGGAAGCACCCTGCTCCCGTTCGGGATCCACCTGCGGCATCTACACCTGGAAGACCGGAAGAAGTGACAGGATGAGGTCAGGCGATTTGTCTCCAGACAGCTTGCAATGTTCAAGTGAGACACCACTGGTATCACACGCATTTTAACGGTTTCAAGCAAAACGGATATTTAGAAATATTAGTTGCTAAAACAAGGCTCATACAAACACATTGATAATTTATGACTAATTTCTTTTGACCTTACGGTGTACTCACAAAGACAATTCTGCTCTCATGAAGACAGTAATAGTCTATTTTGAGAATAGGATGTAGTGGTAATAGTAGTAATAGTAAGAGGAGGTGAAAACCCACACAGACACAGGGAAAATATGCTATGCAAAGTTCATGCAGGCGGGGGCCGGTATCTGAATCAGAGTCCTCAGACCTGTGAGGCTCTAACCAGTCATTCCAACATGGCAGCCTGATTCTACAAATCTCTCCTTTTTTAAATGAAAGCTGATTATTAGAAAAAAAAAAAATATGGTAGAAAATGATTTGCACCCAAAAAATTCATGAAATCAACTTTGCTGGTGAAAGTCCAGGTCTTCCAACGGTGGTCTTTTTTTTTTTTTTTAAAGGGAACTAAGTCTGATCTACAGACTTGGACAAAATTGTTGGTACCTCAATTTGGAACAATTAACCCACAGAGGTCACACATATATTCTGAATTTCACAAATTTAACCAATGTTAATCAGACTTTGTTTTTTTTAATTGTGGTTCAACAGAATTATTTTTCAAAACAGTCATGAGAAAATTTGATCATAGGCACATAGTCAAACAAGGTTTGCCTTCTGATTTCAAAAATAGTTATCACTCAATTTCTTGTAGAATATTATTTGGTATTAAACATTTATATGGTTTCACTGTTCTGCTTCCTTCATGATAGAGTTCACTTATGGGCAGAATCTTTTCATCACATGAGCTGCATGGGGCCTGAATGAAGCCTCCACCACACACAAACAGCAGGGTGAGAGATTGCCCTTGTGATGCTGCACTGGATACCCTCGGGCTGTTGCCGGAGTGACGTGCGGGGGGAAGGGGGGGAGTAAAGAGGGTATGTTTGCATGAGTGTGACAAGGAGGCTGATATGCACGAGCAGGTTTCAGTGCAGGATGATGGGAGTGGCTGGAGTGGGTTCAAGAATTAATAAAGCCCAGGGCCACACACACACACACACACACACACACACACACACACACACACACACATTGCTTTTCCTGCTTATAAAGGGCGGAGAATATTAGCTTCGTAAATGTTGCAGGTCCAAGGTGAAGTCACACAAGAGGGGGATGGGAACGGGCGGCAGGCATGGAAAAGCATGCAGACGAGATGTTAAATGTATGTGCGCGGGGAGGAGCGGTGGGAGAAAAAGTAGCACTGATAAATGGAAGGCCTCTTACTGTCTGTGCTGAGAAATATGCATGTCGTCCAGAGCTTTTCCATAACTGGGTCTCAAGTCTGCTTACTTGAGTTCTCAAGCGTTGCGCAAAAGGCGGTAAACAAACTAAATATCTTTGACAAAGCTGGAGGAAAGGTGGTTTTTGTATATAGCACCCCTGTATACATACAAATAGCAAGCAGGTTGGTTTTGAACTTAATTGGGGCATAGTCGGGAATACTTTTTCATGTAGGAGCCGTCTTGGTTGGTTTTGACCCATAAATGTCTGACTGATTGACCCACTTATTTCCCCCCCCCTCCCAAAAAAAAAAAAAAGTGTGGAAATTTGGATAAAAATGGGGGCTCTGTACTGGTGGAAAAGCAAACTGTTGGTAAAAGGAGTTTCAGTCTACAAATCTGGGTCAATTTGCTGACCAAAAATGTGAGAAAAAAAATAAAATAAAAATTTGGGACACCATGTTGGATAAAACGGACACTGTTGGCAAAAGAAGCGGCGTTGCAGATTTACAGCTCATCTTCCGGCAAATATTCCTGGCAGGAAATTTTATATTTTGACCCAGAATGTTCAACAATTTGCAATTAGGGTAACTGTGCTGGTGGAAGAAGTCACGCTTTGGTGTGATCAGGTTACGCATGTACAGAAAGCGGTTTGAGCATTTAGTTGCCATCCTTGATATGTAAGGTCCATGTGTGACCTGTGGACTTCTGCGTTGTATAGTTTTACAGACGACGTCGTGACACAGAATTAACTCCACGTACTATTCACTACATTAGTACAATGGCCATGTCTCACCAGCAACAAAAATTGCCTTCACTATTGTTTTACTGCACACTAGTAAGACAACTTTGGCATCCTAGTGGGAAAACTACATGTTACTAGTGGAGCAAAACTTTGCAATAGTTGGCCTCTGCATGTTATTAGCACGACTAGTGAAGTGCAAGATGTTAACTAGTAGAATTATATTATCGAAGTTAGGACAATCGTGAAGCACCTAATACAACGCCAATTTCAATTAAGTCGGGATGTTGTGGCAAACAAAACAGAATACTAATTGTGTCCTTAGTTTTTTTTAGTTTTTTTTCCCGTTGGAATTCTTTCCCATTCCTATTCAGCTGTTCAACAGTCCAGGGTCCCAGTTGTCATAAGTTATGCTTCATAATACATTACACATTTTCAAATGGCGTCAGGTGGGTGCGTCTTCTTGTCTCTGGCAGCAGCTCCTCACCTGCACCTCATATGTCAGGTATTTATGGGCCATATGGTGTTGTGTTACTAGTTACCAGTTCATTGTATGAGACTGCATGAGTATACAAGCTTCTTGTCGTGTATTTGCATCGTTGCCACCGACCAGCGTTCCTGTGCCACCACACTCACCTGTAATTAAGTCTTGTTTTGGCCTAGTCATAAACCGACCTTGTTTTCATGTTTTTGGATCTTGCCTTTTGCCACGTGTTTTTATGCCTTTGCCTTTGTTGGACTGCCTTTCTGTATATGACTTCTGCCTGGAATCAAACTACCCTCGAAATCATGTCACTGGCTCAGAGTCCTGCGTTTGGGTGCTACCCCTCGTCTCATGTTCGTGCCAACGGGAAACAGGCCTGGACTGCAGACAGGCTAGTCAGTCTAGTATCCGCACTCTTTTACTACGAAGCTACACTGTTGTAACGCGTACAGAATGTGGAATGCCATTGCTGAAATAAGCAGGGGTGTCCATGAAAAAGACATCGCTTGGATGGCAGCATAACTTTCTCCAAAACCTGCATGTACCTTACAGCATTAAAGGTGCCTTTCATAAATGTGGAAGTTTTCCATGCCAATGGCGCGAACACATCGCCATAACATCACAGATGCTGGTATTTGAACTTCGCATCCATAACAGTCCAGATGGCTCTTTTCCTCTATGGCCCGTAGGACACGACATCGAAAATGTGGGTTCGTCGGACCACGGAAAACTTTTCCACATTGCATCAGTCCATCTTAGACAAGCTCGGGCTTGGGTGTTGGAGAAAAATGGGTTTTGCATTGCATAGTAGCATTTTATGTTGCGCCGAACTATATTTACTGACATCGGTTTTCTGAAGTGTTCCTAAACCTATGGGGTGATTTCCTTTATACATTGATGTTGGTTTCTGATGCAGTGCCACCTGAGGGATCAAAGGTCACGGGCATTCAATGTTGGTTTTCGGCCTTGCTGCTTATATGTGACGATTTCTCCAGATTCTCTCAACCTTTTGATGATATTTTGGACCATAGATGATGATAATCCCTAAACTTCTTGAAATTAAATTAATTGAGTAATTAGGTACATTGAGAAACATGGTCCTTAAACTGACCGACTCTTTTCTCATGCACTTTTTCAAAGAGGTGAACCTCACCCCATCTTTACTTGTGAACAGCCATTTTACTACAGCTCCCTAGTCATTTTACCTGTGCACCAAAGAGTGCTGGGAATATTATTTTGGTGTTGATGATGTTTACAATGACACGTAACCCTGTTGAAATTGCAAAAGTAGTGTAACTATTACATTCTCAAAGTAATACAACTATTTACATTTGATTACATTTTAATTCATTTTCAGATTTTTGAATGAATGCATTAACAGTAGGGCTGCAACTATTTAAATAATTGATTAATCTGTCAATTTTCATGTTTTTTAATTCATTTGTGAATCAGATTAAAAAAATGTATCACTTTATTTAAAAACAGGATATTTCAGGGCAACAGAGTGGAGAAAATGGTTGGAGTGTTGGCCTCACACTTCTGAGGATCAAGGTTCAATTCCCAGTCCCGCCTGTTTGGAATTTGCTTGTTCTCCCCGTGCCTGTGTGGGTTTCCTCCCGGCACTCCAGTTTCCTCCAACATTCTAACAACATGCAACATTAATTGGACACTCTAAATTGCCCCTAGGTGAGATTGTAAGGGAGACTCTTGGTAGGACTGATTAATGGATTAATTGTTGTACCTCTAAACAGATCCTTTGAATGTTTCCTCTTAAATTTTTTTTTTTTTTTTTTTTTACACAATGTAATAAACTCATAACAAAACATGATAAAATGTAAGCATTACTAAAATGTGTTTAATGAAAACCACCATAACATACCACATTGACATAATGACAAATGTGCAAAATTTGGACAATATTGGTCCATATGACAAACCAGGTCTATAGATGTCACCTACAAAGGTCCAAAATTATAAAGGCTGTTACAAAAAAAATGTTCTTTGATACATTCAAAAGTTTAACTATGAGTCTAACCTTTTCAAAATTTCAAACTCATCGAGTGCACGACGTGGTGACACATTAAGGTCATATTTGTAAAAATATGTCATGACTACAGTAAAAGTCCACATGACCGCAGTCACTGCAGAAGTGCTTGGAGAAAGTGATGCAATAAATAAATAAATAAAAAGGTGAGTTTTTGCAGGTATTTTTCAAATGTAATTTCAAAAAGCAACTACTGCAATTACAAATTTTCTCTGTCATTTAATAGATAACACTCATCCATCCGTTATCTGAGCCGCTTATCCTCATAAAACTTGCAGGTGTGCTGGAGCCTTTCCCAACTATCATCAGGCAGGAAGCAGGGTACACCCTGAACTGGTTGCCAGCCAATCACAGGGCACATACAGACAGTCGCACTCACAATCCCACCTGGGGGCAATTTAGAGTGTCCAATTAGTGTTGCATGCTTTTGGGATGTGGGAGGATACGGGAGTGCTCGGAGAACACCCGCGCAGACACAGGGAAACATGCAAATTCTACACAGGCAAGGCTGGGATTTGAACCCTGGTCCTCAGTACTTTGAGGCAGACGCTCTAACCAGTGTGCCTTACATCCGGGCATTCAAAACGACAGCCCAGTTGGCATGGTGCCAGCACTGAGAGAGTCATCCATTAGTGAGATTCTGCACTCATGACCACAGCTGCCTCGTCCCGACGAAGAGGCTGAAGTGTCGCGTCATGAAGAAGATGAACAAGACTGAGGGGGGGTCGCGTCGGGATGTTTGTCAATGCATAAAGTAACACAAAGTACAAAGTAAATAGAATGCTGAGTGAGGCCGGGGGCGTTTTAAAAGTGTGACTACAGAACCAGATGACACGGAAGGGTCCGAGCATGTCATCTGGAATCTGGACCCGACTGGACACATGCTCGGAATTACAGTGCAAAAAAACCTAATGACGGGCAAATGCCTCGTCACTTAATCAATGAACAGATGGCTGACCTAATTATGGGATTGTTGACACAGTCAAGTTAGCAGACATGAGATTTGTGTGTGCTTTTGCATATTTTCAGGAATGCCTGAAAACTACACGATTTACACACACACATTTATATTTTATGTATTTGTTGGGAATTTTACATGGCTTATAGTTTAAGTTAAGTTTTTTTTTGTTAAGGATTTTCATATTCTTGGACTTTTTGTTAACGTATTTTATTTGTTTACTTGTTAGGCTAAGCGGCTCAGATAATGGATGAATGGATGCATTTTATTTACTAGACGGTTCTGTCTCTGTATGTTTATGATTTTATTGTTGTATTTATATACAGTATATTTCATTTCATATTCTTTGTGAAAGTTGGAACCTAGGCTGTGGTTTATTAGATTTATTCAATTATTTACATTCATTTTTTTATTTAATTACTTGTCTACGAGTTTATATTAAGTATTAGGCTTGCAGTATGTTTTATACGCAATGTTTTCCGATTGTCCATTTATTGTATATTTTCTTAATTATTAGATAAACTTTAATTCATACTGGGTTTTATTTAATGTATTTATTTGCATTTTATATTATCACACATTCCACTCATCTAAGAGGTTTTATATCATTAGGCGTGTTCTCCAGTTTGTTTAAAATAAAAAAAAACATTTTAAAACAAATCAAATGAACTGTCTTATCCATTTTTTTTTATTTATCTGGCTTGTTAAAAGAATTCCTTTTTATTTTCTTAAGATTTACTACTTGGATCTTATTTTACCATATCGTTCAGTATTACTTTACTACATTATTCATTTTATTTTTAAAGCGGTTTATGTTGTTACAAAAATGATTTAATGCATGTATATATATATTTTTTTTAATTATTATTCTCTTCGATTGAGTTCCATCCATAGCTACGGTATTTGCTGCCTCGTTCTTGTAAGAGTACTGTTGGTTCCAGAAAGAAAGGCCCCCCATTCCTACTATGTTCCTTGCTAAATTGAGAGATTTTAGTGGTAAACATTTTATTAGTCTAGACCCTTGAAATGTGACATCTCATTTTCAAGGGGTCCCATTAGATGATGGGAAAACGAAATTTTGCAAAAATGTAGCATTGTTCTATGCAACATCTAAATTGTGATTCAGTCAAACTTTGAGCTCACACATCCAAAAGTCAAACGTGTCGAGAGTAATAGCACACGAAACATTCATTCTAGTTAACTTGTTTGTAATTGCTGTTGACTGACAAGTCCTTTAGTCAAGATTATCAGCAGTTGCAGTGCTATAAATAGACCCAAACCTCATCAGCTGTTGCTGTTATAAACTTCCCATTACAGATATGCACACAAGACCGATAGCCTCCAGCAAATTTAATTTAACCAAGCACTGAATCAGCGGACGTAAACACCGGGTCGCAGAGGAAATTACTCCAATCTGTCTGATGCTGTTAATCTAGATTTAAGAGTGCGCGCGTTTGTTTTTCCTTCAGGTTTATCGGACTTTTTAGGGAGACGTGATGAAGAGACCGAAGCGGACTACGTAGCAAACAACGTCCGGCTCCACCTCAAACAGTATGGCCACTGTTGTTGCCAGTTGCAATAACAACCAATTAGAGTCAGGATACATGAACAAATGGAGCATTCCCAGAAGGACCTACAGCACCCCCACCCCACCCCCTTTTTTTTGCTTTACTCTCCTCAGCTGAGCTCATTGTTGACCATGAAAGGAGGCAATTTAAACCAGCAGGATGACTCGGCAGTGACTCACTGCGCATGTGGTGGGTGCAAACATTGCGAGATCCAAGCGAGAATGACTTGGGCAGGCCAAACTTGATTTATCAGCCACTTTCAGCTCAGGTTACAAAAAAAAAAAGCGGATTTTCTAGGAACAGTACCATTTTGATGGCAATGGATATATCAGACAAAAGGCTTTTCATCTGGGTTTAAATTATTGTGTTTCTTTGTTTTTTAAAAAAAAAAAAAAAAAAACTCTCAAAGGTAGAGACAAAATACCTGCATCTGGAGCAGCCGACAGAAAATTTAAAAGCAGAGCTAGAAACCTTCTATGAAGTGCTTGACTATTGCTGGACATATAGTATCGTGCACTCTTGCGACTATTTCAGCATCAATGTTCTTCTTGGAGGCATTGCAGCATATTCCAGCACATTCTTATTGATCTGATGAGCATCAATGCTGACCATTCACTGTCTGTCCATGACGTCATTGGTTTTAGAACCACTGACAAACAGAACAGTACACACTTGACATGCCTTACAGCATACCATGCACTCTCTTGACTATACAAGTGTGAAGGTTTCTTTTAAGGGCACCACTTAATAGCAAGTGTTGAGGTCCCTATTATATACCATTCTTTATTTTTAATGTATTACAGCAACTCATGCACTGTCATAACTATTCTTCCAGCACAGATTGTTTGAAAGGTATCAAGATAAATCACACATCATCGTGATTATGCCAGTATCAACGGAGATTATCATGCATTGCACAAGCTATTCTCGACGATATTATTAAATTATATACGTACATTATTATCATCAGTGTCCATTTGGAAGGAATGGCACCATATTTTGCATTGTTTTGACTGCTTTTACATCACTGCTTGTTTTGTGTGCATCGCATCATTAAAGTATATATTGCACCACCATGCAAAGTCAAATTACTCCAATGATGAACCGACAACTAAGATCAAGCATTAACATCCAACACTGGTTGACCATGTCCATATGTTTTGTTTTGTTTTTTAAAGAAAAAAGCCTGTCACGACAACTTCTACAGGAAAATAGATCACATGAGCCAACAATGACAACAAAAGGGACAGCAATATGATGTCCTTAATGTGCCATCCCGGTTGACAGAATAATAGTGAGATGCCGCTCTCAGTGCATTAGTTGTCAAGCTGACGCTGTGTTTCATTGTGTATCTAAACTACGTTCATACAGTACTGTATATTCAGTTTGAGCTCGTTCAAAATTCTGCTTCTATAGGACTGAGCTAACAATGTGACTTTTCTCTAGTGTTTTATAAAGACATTGACTGACACATGCAGCTGCCATTCATCACCCAGACACTCCACCAACAAAGAGAAACATTTCCATGAAAAGAAAAAAAAAAAAAAAAACTTTCCTAAAGCCTCCTGGCAGATACCAAATGGGCTTTCCACCACAATATTATTGAACATTGTCAGCACAGACGGTGTTTTCGCATGTTCCACTTGGTTTCCTGTCAGGGAAATGACTCAATGATATGACGCTCATTGCTGCAGCCCAGCGATAGCCAGTGTGGGCAGCATGAGATGAAGATCACTTCTTTTGGGCAGCTTGTTCTCATTTAAATCACCAAACTGCGTAACAAGTAGCAAGCGTCAAGGAAAATCCGAGTGCTCTTCGGGGCAATGTAGGACTCGGCTCATGAATCAAAACAAAGTTCCCCACCCAAATGTAACAGATTATTATCTATCTTACAACATTTCAAAAATGAAATTTTATGCATAATATAAAAACATTTATTTTCTGTACAGCTTATCCTCACCAGGGTCACAAGTGTGCTGGGGCCTTCCTCAGCTTACTTTGAGCGAGAGGCCGGGTACACCCTGAAATGGTCGCCAGCCAATCGCAGGGCACTTAGGAACAACCATTAACACATGTGAGCAATTTAGTCTTCAGTTAACCTATTGTGCATGTTTTTGGTATGTGGGAGGAAACTGGACCAACCGTAGAAAACCCACGAAGGCACGGTCAGAACACACAAACCCTATACAGGCGAGGGCCGGCCTTCAAACCGTGTCCTCAGAACTGTGAGGCAGATGTGCTAACCAGTCATCCACTATTCCACTAACACAGGCACAAAAAAAAAAAAAAAACTATTATTATTTCCTAGGCAAACGAGTTAGCTGGGATAGGCTCCAGGACTCCCACGACCCTTATGAGGATAAGCGGCTTGGAAAATGGATGGATGAGAAAAAAAAAAACTCAGATATCCAGTTATTATGTATTCTTATGATTGGCTTAAGTCTTTGTCACTAAAATTAAAAAAAAGACATTTTTCAATTTTGGTAAAAAATGAGCCCCACATCTTAATCCTGATTTGTAACTAGTTCTTGCTTTCTCAGTGCCACACCACTCTATAAAAGTTAAAAAATAGCTTTAACATGAACACATTATCTAGCAAACAATTCAAAGCAAAATGTCTAACTAAATACACTTCATATATCATAGGGGCGAAAGCTAATTGAAGCGGATTAAATGTTGGCCTTTGCATTCTAAAGCTAATTTACAAAACTACATGTCCTGCCATGCAAGCGGCAATGGAGTGAAGGGCTCGCGATACAATGGCAGCGGACCAGGTTGCTGCGATGCTGTCTAACCGTATCTCCAGAAGCTTAATGGCGTCTAGGCAACAGCAGCGGGCACATCAGAGCCTCGCATCGGAGGGCATCCGGGGCCGTCGCGCTGCGCCAGGGCCGAAAAGATGAGCGGAATTTAATCTCATCTCCTGCAAACCTTGTACTTTTCCACTCCAGCTCAGAGAGAGAAAGATGCATGTTTACTTTTGTCTGTTCCCAGTGATAAAGTGGCTGCTTAAAGTAAGGTGAGGCCTCCGTATCTTTTTGAAATAGTATGGAGACAAACGCTAAAGCATAAGTAACACTCACAAACTGACCTGCAAGTTAGGCAGTGTCAGGAAAACCATCACAGAATAGCTACTTCCTGTCTGTTAAACCACACTCCGAGCAGCATTTCTCTGTGTGCGGAAACTTCTCCACGCAACCGACCCCCTTAACCACCCACCCACCCACTTCCTTTGCAAGTAGCACGTCATCCTCGCATCTAAAGAGCTAATCTGAAATACATTCAATATCTCACTAAAAAATAATAATGACCAACCATACACAACCACAGGAAAACAAAACATAAGCGGATGTCTGCGTTTGGCTGAAGCACTTTGCAATACTAATAATAGAATAATAATAGAAAAACTGCAGTTACTATCAAAATGGTTACATATTTTAATGGGGGGTGGATCTATGGATAACTAAAACTGCAGCATTCAAAGCGCAGTCACAAGATTGTTTTAAAATGTAAGAAGAGCAAAGAGCAGTCAATTTCTTTAAATATAGGAAGGGGCCATGTGTCACAAGGACAGGAAATTGCAGATAGCTCCTTCTCAAAAGCTCTCAAACGTTACACCGGGACAGGCTGTGAGGCAGCATCTGGAGTTTGTCAAGAAAAAAAAAATCCTCTTGCCATGCAGTCAGCAAGCAAAAATGCTACTGGAAATGTGCTATGTTGAAAGGGACATTTTGAATGTAGAACAAATGATTTGACTCATGACTTAGTCCAATTGCAACATTTTGTAATGTAACCAGTCAAAAACCCTTTACTGTTGTTTTGGTCTGTATTTTCTTGATTGATTGGGTGGAAAAGTACCAATGAATATTTCAAAGGGGATGGGAAAATGTCTTTCTTCAAATGTTCTGAACTCCTGTCATCATCCCAGCGCTCTATTGTTGTGCACTTTTAAGATTATTTTTGAAGCTTTTCCAGGAGCTGATTGAATTGTTGACATCTTCTTTCCATCCTAGATTGTGCACCAAGAAAATGCTGAGATTGGCTGCCGACCGGTGCAGGTTTTGCCCCACCTCTGTCCTCGAGTCAGCAGGCCCAGACTCCAGAGTGCCCCAGGACCCCTAATGAGAACAAGTGCCATAGAAAATGGATGGGTGGGCTCTCTCAGGATGATAATTACATTGGAAAATGAGGTATTATAGTATTCATGTAGCAGAATATCCAAAGTGAACTGATATGACAGAAGGCGAACTAGGAGTGTTGCATTGAACAAGAATTCGATTTCTCCTCGTCAGTGTTTGTGTTCAGATGTAAACATCTCAGCAGCGCACTCTCAACCAAACTTGAGTAAAAAAAAATAAAATAAAAAAATAAAAAACAAGCTGGATTACATTCCTGATAGTTAACTCGACGCCAGTGTGGAAATGCTAACGACTAGTATGAATTTTGAGGTGTTTTTTTTGTGCACTCTGGTGGCATACTGGTAAGGCGAGGCCCGGGAAGCGGGTACAAGGTTGCTGCTTCCGCATACCGAGCAGGTCTGGACAGAAGTGCGCTGGCTGAGGTGCCCACCTGTGATGCAACACACCGTAAATGTGGAGCAAACACAACACGCCCTAAGACGCAGCGGGAGAGCTGCACATGAACCTGTTCTCCTGCCTTTCGGGCTTCATTATGGTCTAGAATGACAGTAATAGCAGTTGAAAGTTTTCATTCTTTCATTCTGTTGCAGGAGAGTTGGTGCTTATCCCAGATGATTTTCAACAAGATGGAGGGCACCCCCTATGCTGCTCGCCAGCCGATCACAGAGCCATGAGAGACAAACGAGCATTCACACCTATGAACAATTTAGTGAATTCATGTTTCCAGGTTTTCTGAGTTCCCTGAAGAAAGCCTTTGCAAACACAGGAAGAACATGTAAATTCCACACCGGAGGACCTGAGTCTGCATCCTAATCCTGAACCTCAGAATTGTGAGGCAGATGTCCTCACGAGTATGAGGGCACCAGGCTAAGTTTTTAGACATCCCCAAAGGGGCAAGATCTTAGCCGGTGGGGCACACAGTCCGAGTGACCCATGGTTTGCTGTTCAGAAGCTTTGTGCCATCTTTTAATGGTCTTTTTTTTTTTTTTAAATGACAGAACAGTATGTGGTTTTTAGTGATTGCTTCAAATGTTTTGCTGTTGAAGAATAAATCTTTTATACATGCATTTGAGAATCAAGTAAATGATAAGAAGCAAAGATTAACATTTTTGTTCTCTGATCCAAGCCCTCGACTGCAGGGCCAATGCCAAACACGCTCTTGACATATCCAAACCACAACGCCACATAGGCAAATTCACCAATCATGCATGTGCTGCTTATCAAAAGTGAATCTACTTGCTTGTTTAATTTCACACTGGATGGGGAGAGATGCACTCCAGAGACCTATTGAACTACTGTGCTGCCAGAGAAACAAAGTAAAACAACTACTTTAAATAATGTGAACAAATCCAAGTTAGCAGTTTCGAGAAGAAAATGGCAGATAAGTTATCAGTGACATCAGATTTAATAACATGTCTTGGTTATAATCGTGGGGGCACAGGGGTGCAGCTGGTAAAGCATTGGCCTCATAGTTCTGAGGTCCCGGGTCCAATCCCGGACCCGCCTATGTGGAGTTTGCATGTTTTCCCCATGCGTGCATGGGTTTTCTCTGGGAAGACCAGTTTTCTTCCCACATCCCAAAATTATGCAATGTTAATTGGACACTCATAATTGCCCCTAGGTGTGATTGTGAGTGTGGCTGTTTGTCTCTATGTGCCCTGCGATTGGCTGGCAACCAGTTCAGGGTGTACCCCGCCTCCTGACCATTAACGGCTGGGATAGGCTCCAGCCCTCCCCGCGACCCTCATGAGGATAAGCGGCAAAGAAAATGGATGGTTGGATGGTTACCGTTTTGGATTTTTCATTACAGTATTGAATTTAATTTTGACGTTAATTTGTAATTATTTTTCTAGCTATGAATTAGTTTTTGGAGCACATTTGTTGTATAATAATAAAAAATTGAAAAAACGATGTGTGAATGTATATGTATCTCTATTTATTTACGCATGTATAACAGTCCACAGGATTTGAAGTGCAATAAGTGCAGTGCATAATACTAGATGGGATGCATCACAGAACACAGCAAAACCATTCACGAAACACGTACTGTCGTAGGACCTTTTGTATGTGTTAATACGTTTTTATCTACATATTTACCCAAAATAAATATTTAACACTAAAGCCCAGAGCCCGTGTATAAAATTAATTGACCATGATGAAAAGAAAGCATTTTTTTCAAAGCAATTAGCAGTTAGTTGTATGTAGTTAGTTAGTAGACATTTTTTTAAAAACATCTGATTTTTCAAATTTTATTAACAAAAATGTTATTTCCAATGATCCATCCATCCATTTTCTTTGCCGCTTATTCTCACGAGGGTCGCAGGGAGTGCTGGAGCCTATCCTGGCTGTCAACGGGTAGCAGGCGGGGTACACCCTAAACTGGTTGCCAACCAATCGCAGGGCACATAGAGATGAACACCCACACTCACAATCACACCTAGGGGCAATTTAGAGTGTCCAATTAATGTTGGATGTTTTTGGGATGTGGGAAGAAAACCGGTGTGCCCAGAGAAAACCCATGCAGGCATGGGGAAAACATGCAAACTCCACACAGCTGGATCTGGGATTGAATCCGGGACCTCAGAACTGTGAGGCCAACGCTTTACCAGCTGAGCCACCATGCCGCTATTTCCAATTAATTTCTAGATATTTCATTCATTTTTGTTTGCAATTCTCATTCAACTTTAGTAGGCTTTTGCAAGTAGGCAGAAAACAAAAAGGCAATCCGCCCTCCCTAAGCAGTTCCACATCTTCTTAAAGTTTTCAAAAAAGTTACAAGAAGAAGGCAAACCATCCATCCATTTTCAACACAATAGCTGGTGAGCGCTGACCAGCCAGTAGCGGGGCACCGAGCTTTTATAGGCAAGCAAACATTCACACTCACATTCCCATCAATGCATAATTTAGAGTCTTCCATGAACCTAACGGGCACGTTTTGGGAATGCGGGAGAAAGGCAGAGTGCTCAAAGAAAACCAATAAAAGCACTGGGATCAAATGCAAACTCCACAAAGAGTTGTTTTTGACCTAGATCACCTGACAGTGAGGCAGAAACGTTAACCACCATTCCACGATTCCAATCCCATTCCAAAATCAACTCTTGTTGCTCTTGATTCCCCTATTCAAGCACTCATACAGAGACGTATTGCTTATCTGATTTCACACCGTTTGATACAGGTCAGTGTAATGTTGGCTGTCGCTGGCCAGTGTATTCTATCTAATCTTTAAGCCTGTAAAGCGTAGCACTAAAGTGCAACGTCATTACTTTGCCACATACTTGAAAAGCGGTGGGAGGAGCGGAATGAGGGGAGCAACTGTGAAGTAACAAGTCACAAGGTAATGACGGTTAACTCATCCTTCCAACAACATTGTATTATTTTTTTCCACCTCTGTGTGAGTAATAGTTGACAGTGATCACAGTTCAATCAGTCCCACGTCTTTGGAGAAGTGCACGGACAGTGCTGGTCAATATTTGCAAAAGGTTTCATGAAGTACGCAGTTTTATGGCGCTCAGGTGACAATGAAGGACAGTAAAGTTTGCGCTTGGAGACGAGTGGAACCACACAATGTCACTGGTGTTAATATTTAACCGATTGGAGTAATTATGCTTGATTAAGACATGTTCCTCACTTGATGAAATGTCTTCACCCTTATAAATTCTCAGGTTTTGTAAACCTTGAACAATGATGGGCCAACAGGGGGTCTTGTTCTGATCATAATCCCCTATACAAAATACACAGATGTAAACAAGGAGTGGCTGTTGCCCAGCGACCAACTCAGAGAGAGGCCTCACAAGAAGGACAAAGCAGGTGGGCTTCCCTAAAGACCCCTAGTCCAAATGGTAGAATACAACTTGTAAGTAAATGTATGCATGTGTAAAGCAAATCGTACATACATAATTGTTTCCAATGACTACTTCTGCAGCTAGAAATTACACAACAGAATCATGAACTTCAGCACGTTCCAAAAATCCAAATTTATAAGCAGCAGAATAGCAATAAGTTTTACTTCCATCTCTCCATCCATCCATTTTTTTGCCGCTTATCCTCACGAGGGTCACGGGCTGTGCTGGAGCCTATCACACCTGTCAACAGGCAGGAGGCAGGGTAGACACTGAACTGGTTGCCCGCCAATCACATGGTACAGAGACAAACAGCCGCACTGACAATCACACCTACGGGCAGTTTAGAGTGTCCAATTAATCTTGCATGTTTCGGGGATGTGGGAGGAAACCGGACTGCCCAGAGAAAACCCACGCAGGCACAGGGAGAAAATGCAAACTCCACACAGGGAGAGCTGGGATTGAACCCAGGTCCTCAGAACTGTGAGGCCAACGCTTTACCAGCTGATGCACCGTGCCGCCCTAAGTTTAACAGATATTCAAATTATTTGTAGACATTTAAATGTTTAAAAGGGAAGTGGAAGTTATACACAACAAGGGTTGCATAACTATGTGAATTTTCAAAACTTGGAAATTATCAGGATGTGCCCTGCGATTGTCTGGCAACCAGTTGAGGGCATACCCTGCCTCCTGCCAGAAGATTGCCAAGATAGGCTCAAGCACTTCCACGACTCTTGTGAGGAAAAGCAGCTCAGAAAGTGAATGGCTGGATGGGAATTATCAGGACTTTATGGGAAACAAAACTGATATTTGGACATATTAGACATACACACAGCGGTGTCAAACTCATTTTAGGTGAGGGGTTGCAGTCCCCCCAATTTGATCTCAAGTGGGTTTTGTATACTGACATTCTCGTGCCTTAACTATCTATATGTTCACTGTACTCCTTATCCTCATCAGGGTCACACGTATGTTGGAGCCGATTCTAGCTGACTTTCAGGCAGGGCACATCTTGAACTGGTCACCGGTCAATCACATAGCACATATAAACCAACAACCATTCAGATTTATATTCACACAAAATTTGAGTCTTCAGTTAGCGTAGCATGCATGGTTCTGGAATGTGGGAGGTAAACCAGGGTACCTGGAGAAAACGCATGCAATGAAGCTCCAATGAAATGAAAAATATTAAGCAATTATATTTAAAGTCATTATTTAAAATATCTCCTCCCAAAAAACATAGCATAACATAGTGAATAGCAAACTTTAAACTCTGCTTGAGGAAGCTAGGCAACATTTTTGCATATCAGAAGGTGAGGAGTGCCAGCTTTAGCAGTTTAATACGTACCATTATGAAGCAGTTTTGATAAATTATCATTAAAACTCGCTTTCTACCATCACATTGAGGAACCACTAGCATATTGGTTCACACACGCAAGAAAGAATTCACTTTAAATGAACAATTTAAGCATATGACTTGTGATTAAGAATGCAAGGCGGAGTTATAGTTGTTTCCCACAGGTTGCAAATGTGTGGTATTTGGTGACGTAAAATGTGATGGCGCCATATCTGACAGGTATGGGCTGTAATGGCCTAAGTCATGTACAATGTAACCCTCCATTTCACCGTTCTCCAAGCCGCTTATTCTCACAAGGGGCGTGGGAGTGCCACAGTCTCTCCCACGTATGGGCTGTAATGGCCTAAGTCATGTACAATGTAACCCTCCATTTCACCGTTCTCCAAGCCGCTTATTTTCACAAGGGGCGTGGGAGTGCCACAGTCTCTCCCAGCTAACGTCAGGCAAAAGGCGGACTAGACCCTGAACTAGTCGCCAGTCAGTTGCAGGGAACACATCGACACAGTCACTAAATGTTGAGGAAAAGTAGGGAGTATTTTAGTACAAATCTGATGTGCTTTAGTTTCCCAAACACGCAAAAAGCAACATTTGAGAGCCAAAGATCAAAGGACTAGAGGCCAGGTTTCATGGCAATATAAAATACTTTCAACTAGTTTATTATTCATGCATCTAGAAATGAAGTGACGCACTCGGAGATGTTTGCCGCAGTCATTTTGAGCACAAAAAGTTTTCTTTGTGGATCCTTGTGGGAAATCATTTTACTCTTAATTAGAATGGAAGCACAAATGCATTGATGATTAACTTGTCTCACACACGCACATCCCGATGCAGGGTGGATACCGGGCAGCTTTGCACTCAGTGTGTTTCGAACAGAACAGTGTTGACAAAAGGATTTCAAAGGCCCTCCAAATTACAAATGGCGGGCAGAGGCACACACAAGGATTTTTGTTGGTTTGTTTTTGAGTTTCTACTCTTTGCTTTTATTTGACAAATAGTAAATCTACAGGGCACTGTGAGCACATGCGCGCGCACGCGCGCGCACACACACACACACACACACACACGCACACACAACTTTACTGGGCTTTGTTCTTTTCCCAAGAAACAACTTTGTAACATCCCCACCGGTTTATGACGTAGAAAAGCGCATACCCCATAATTATGATTCGACTCAGTAATGGTTGAGGGTGTGGGGGGAGCGGGGATGTACTCAACTGCAGAGTAGTAGGCATCTATGTGGCTATAAGCCATTTGTCCCTGTGTGGAGTTTGCTTGTTCTCCTCGTGACTGCATGGATTTTCTCCAAGTACTTTAATTTACCTCGACATCCCAAAAATAATCATGGTAAGTAAGTTGTCAGTAGGTTTGAATGGTTGTTTGGCTATACAGTATCTGCTGAGCGTTTGGCTGGTGACTTGTTCAAATCATAATAGTAAATATAGATTTTTAAAATACAGTAAATTGACATTGTAATACATTGCATGCAGCTAAAAAAAAATACAAATAAAAAGTGGGTTTGTCACCAAAGCACCTAAAAATATGTAGTATGGATAGAAAATGTCCAATTAAAGTGAGAATTACTCATTAATGCATCAGTGCAATATTTGTGCATCTTCCATACTGCTTATCCTCACAAGAGTCACGGGCTTGCTGGAGGCTATCCTAGGTGACTCTGGGACCAAAGTGGGGTACATCCTGAACTGGTTACCAGCCAATCGCAATGCACATAGAGACAGAGAACAAGCGCATTCACAATCACACGTATGGACAATTTAGAATCTTCAATTAACCTACCATGCATGTTTTGGGGATGTGGAGGTAAATTAAATACACACAGCACGAGTAGAACATGTAACTCCACACAGGTGAGGCCAGATTTGAATCCAGGTCCTCAAAAATGGGACTACACATGCTAACCGTTCATCCACCTGTTGCCTTGTGAAAACTATATTCAACAAAAATCAAAAGTAATATTACACTACACAATACATTCTCTTTTTAAAAAAATACAATAAGATAAGACTACATGACAACAGAAAAATAACAAAATGAATACGTAAGTCAAATCAAACAAGAGATTAAATGCGAAAATAAATTCATTATTATGTAGTACATGCAACATGAAAATTAGAATAAAATAAGTTCAGTTTAGCATTTTTCCCACATGTAATTTTTTTTTGTTTTAAATAAAACTATGAATATATAGGGCAAGTCAAATGGGAGTTTGAATGACTATTGAGGAAACACAGGGCAAGAGGCAAACAGTAAAATCAAATTGCGACCCAGATGATAAAAATGAACACACACACACACGCACACACACAAATACACACATCACTGGAATATTGGTAAGAAATTTTGGGATGATAAAACTCCTTAAGTTAATTCGTCCAGGAACCTGTTTATGTTCCTCTCTAGGTGTTACTGTTTTGGTTAGCAACAGCGTTTCAATGTCCTGGTGTGAATAACGACATAGTGATTATTGACTGCAGTCATCTTACAGTATCGATCATTGCCGAGGTGGTTGCAGTTCCAATGTAATTACGTAAAATACATTTTTATCTAAACCTCTTAAATTGGATCTCGCTGTGCAGATGTTGCACACGCACATTAAAAAAAAAAACAGTATCAACATGACTTGCAAAAGTGCTTGCATGCTGTTATTTGACAATGCTTTTTAATTGGCTTCAGTAAATGAAAATAGTTGGTAACAATTAAAGCCATCAGCCAACATTCGCTTAAAGTGACGGTACGACGCCTGTAGGTGGGTAGCCATGTTGAGATGACTTTACAATCTTGAGCCCTGACCGGCATGATACCTTGCATAATCACAAGTGTGTGCATTTGTGTGCGTTATCAGAGGGTGTGACAAGACTTTTTTTTTTTTTTTTTTTTTAAACCTCAGGTGGGTGTTGAGTCAAACATCCGGCCTCTTTGCGGACAAACTAAACATCATCTTGTTACTTGGAATGTCTGAATGAGAGATCACTGATGCACTTTACGACTACGTTTTAGGAACAGAGTAGTTTAATCTAGGCTAGGATTTGATCACATCCTTTTCAGTTCAAAGTAAAACAAAAACAAAAAAAGTCAGAATACAAGAAAAATTGTTTCTCATGACTGACCGGGACTGTGTGTAACTAAAAAAAAAAAAGAAAAAAAAGTGGTGAGGCTGCTAGTCCGAGCATGCTCAGAGTATGAGACAGTTGCAACATTAGCAGATGGTTGCTCAATTTAATTTTTTTTTTCTTTTTTAACATTTATCAAAGGTGGGCTGGAATTAACCAGGGCCCGCATCTGGCCTAGAAAACATCATTGTATCTACCACTGACACATGCATACTGTACACACAAGTGCCTTGCTCAGTGAAGCCTTGGCAGGAGGTTTTTTTGCCAGGAGCAGATATTTTGTAGTCATGCCCCCCCTACCCTGATTTATTTTCCCAAAGAGGTGACAGAAAGGATTGACACCCTTTTAATAGTGTGTAGGATGGAAAAATATAAAATAGTAAGCAAATGCAAAAATATCTTTTCATCCAAATAGTGTAGATTTTTTTTGCAACAGTTTTTGTACAATTTTAACACACAAAAGCTGACAAAATTAGTTTTATTGAATTTATATTGTACACAATTATATTTTGTAATAAATTTTAAAATTAAATGATCGGTACCATTTATTATAAATTATTCCATTAGTTGTTTCTATTATTAAAAAGCATTTTTAAAATATATTACAAAATTTACTTGACTAAGGAAATGCTTGAATCTGATTTTTCTTATATTATAATATTAAAATTATGATTATTAATTACTGCATTTAGATTTTAATAGAATATTTCCCCAAAATTGGACAGTAATTTATTTTAATTATCATTTTTAATTGTTCTAATTTATTTTTTAAAAATGTAATTTACAACATTTCAAGCAAGAGTTTGCCTAATTTTCAAAAAATTATTATCATTCTATTTATGACAAATACTTTATTATACAATGGATTTCTTTTCTTTTTAGATTTCCCCCCATCTATTGTGAACTCAATTTAAAGTGCATTTGCACAAAACACCTTTTCATGAATTACAATTCAGTTCGGATCAGGCCTACTCCAAGATCTACGCATTCATTCTCGATACTTTTTATCCTCTTCAGGGTCTCTGAAGTCTATCCCATTTGACTTCAGGTGAAACGTGAACTCCACCCTGAACTGGTCACCAGCCGGTCACAGCGTACATATAGACAGACAGACAGCCAAACATTCACACTCTCACTGAACCCACGCTGCCTCCAACAAAGTCAGCCAAATGTGTCACTACACAATCTATGACTACCTCCAAAATCTGTCATTCTTAATTGCAGGTGCTTTAATTTTATCATTGGAATTCAGTCAGAAATGTGAAAACTTCAGAATTTTAAAATTTTCCCGCTGTCCCATCCTGGATTGTTAAACCTTTTGCTTCTGGATCCTCCAACGTAATCAGTTGTTCTTTGTGGCCCATGAATTACCCTTGATAGTTAAAAGTTGTAACAATTAATTCAAAGATCTAAAACTTGAAGAACAATTACTTAAATCCTAACCGCTTTAGTGGAGGTAATTAAAATCCCTTTTGGACTGACACAAGCATCAACAGCATTCTTGCAAACTTTAACGTGTACATATCCGAGCATGCTGGTACTCCACCCCGGCTCCTCTCTTAGCTGCCAGAAGTGCCTAATCATGCATTGACAGGCTTCAACATGCTCTAGTTTGAATTGAAAGAGGCACCAAGTGACCACTGCTGACCACACCTTCACTTGATCATCAGTATCCAAAAGCAGCGCGAGTGTAGTGAGCCGGTCCTCATTTTCAATGCAAAGCAGTGACGTGACATGGGGGTCCGGGTGGGGGTGACATGCAAAGTCGGGCAAACTATTCATCCAAAACAGTCACACACTAAAATGGAGAATTCCTCTTTGTGTTTACAGTACCAAAACGACGTCAGCGAGCCAAATCAAATCCTGAATGCCAAACAAATGAGAACATCCTAAAGAGTGGGTGTGTTTTCGCCAAAAGTGGCGTGTTTGAGAAGTCTGGTCTCGTTAAACGTGACCCCAGAGTGGGTTAGTGCTGAAACTGGAAGCTGCAACGTGCAAACACGGAGCTCGAGAACTTCCACCTAAAGCTCGAAAAGCTTAGGGGATGTAATCTGTTGGGGCAGAAGAGGAACAAGACACTGCGGTCGATCCTTCCAGTGAAGTGAAATCAAGATCGTTTGGGCCCCCTCAACACCCCCCCCCCCTTATTTTTGTAACGCTACAAGATGAACGACATTCTGCTGTGATGAGCGTTTAATTGGGAAGCTGTGCATGACAAACTTTTTGCAAAAGAGACAGCGGTGGCAAAAACACCACCAAAAAAAAAAAAACAGCAGCAAAAAAAAAAAAAAAAAAAAAAAAAAAAAAAAAAAAAACTGAAGACCGAAACAAAAGTGAGCCACTGTCCAATATGTAATTAGTGTGCCATGATAAAATAAATAAAAAGTGTATGGTTGGTTTGGAGGGCCTTGCAAAACTGTCAGCTTCCGCCCTTATTTCAACACACCATATAAGGCAATGACCCACAGCCAGATGCAAGATCTTCAAACGTAGAAGATTCTATTACGAATATCCTAGTTCCCTTGACTTAAGATGTTGGAAGCATGAACTCTCCCAAAAAAATTATTAATTAATTTGATGTATGTATACAAAGGCCCTACACTAAAGCCTCATTAGGCGACTTTTTTTTTTTGCATTGTAACAAATTCTGTAACCCTCCATGGATCAAAGTCGATTAAAAGAGGGATAACTACCACTAACCTCAAATGAACAGGATGGAGGTGTCCAGATCCATCGGAGAAAGCATCAAAACAAGCGTTGACATCAATGCAACCAATGAAAAAGTCAAAAACAAGAACGGCGAAAAAAAGGCAACGGGTTGGCAAGGTGAGCGGGTTGGGGGGAATAATCCAAAGAGAGCCTTTAAAGTGGCATCTGATGGTGCATACAACCAACCCAAGACCTGCTCCACACCTTTCTCACGGTGACAAACGGTAGGACGAGGTGAGAGAGGAGGCTTGGTTAAAAAAAAGAAGAGACGACAAACGTGTCGAAGGCAGAAAAAGGAGAAGTGTCGTGAAGCGAGCCGTCCTCTCCCTGTGAGTCACGCAGCCTCGATGCCATTGGTAGACGGCGGCCCACGGGCAGGCAGCCCACACCTGGCCAATCAGCGTGCGCTTAGGTGCGGGGGGGCCCTTCAGGCAAACCAACTCAGGTGCATTTTCTGGGATTGGATGGAGGAGGGGGGGGGGGGGGTGGATGGGAGGAACAAAGCCACTGGGCCGGGCTGAGAGAAAGACGACAGACGGGTTTCTCCTGCAGCGGAGGAGGTGAAGGTAAACACAGGTACGCACCCAGTGTAGACTTTGACCCGAGGAAAAAAAAGGGAGGCCTAAAATAAAGACTGCATCATGAAATGTGGGCCTTATTAGCATTGGCACAGCGAGCACTTTTACAACGGACTTCTGAGGTAGTACAGAACAAAAAATAAATAAACAAAATAAATAAAGAAGAACAACTCATAGAACAGCAACTGCCTATAGGAGGCACAAAGACTGAAGCTAAAAAGTCGTCCTCCCTTCACTTGAACGCGGACAGATCACGTTCCATCACAAGACACGATGACATCATCTCAGGCTCAATTGAGATTCACTGTCACCGTGCAACCAAGGTCACAAGGGTCAGGGAGTGCAACACGGGCCTGTTGAGGGTACTTTGGTCCAAAATAGTCAAAGTTATGAAGGGGGGAAAAAAAACATATTTCATTAAAATAACAGTCAGAGAATGAAGTTGGAATTTCATGAAAATTGTACATTTTAAATTTCTTTTAATTAAAGTCACAATCTTACACAATTGGGATTTTTTTTCCCAGGGGAAAAGGACGTTTAAAAAAAAAAGTACTTTATTTTCCAGACCAAAATAATAATAATAATTACTGTATAATACCCGAAAATGAAATCTTAAACACGAGGAACTCAGATTATAAATTGAATTTGTTTTGTGACCACCTTTGCAAATCAAGGTAATGCTTCCTATGGAAATGAATAGAAATTTAATTAATTTCCTCCAGTTCCAAAGTAATGTTTATCTTATCCATGTGCGTTTAAAATAAATAAACTTAGAATAAAGAAAAATAGCAAATTACTCTGCAAATTCATAGCCTTTTTGCATGTACAGTACTGTTTACGTTCTCCATGGGTAGCAACTAGCCCATACACCTGGCCGCAAAATGTGTGTAGCACATTTCTTGACACTCAAAAACCGTTAGCATAGGTGCATGAGAAGAAAGAAAAGTAACAACAACAAAAAACTTCCACCGAGGTGGAAAACAGTCCTCCCCATGGATGCTTGTGACAGCAAGTAAGTTGTCTCAAGACAGATCCCTGACTTTCGGTGTCCGACCATGTTCAAGTTTAAACGATGCTGTTTAGTCACGCAGTTAGATGACATGGAAGCAAGAATAAGGGGATTTATTTACAGTGGTGAGAAAAATTATTGCCCCCCCTCCTCAAAAATCCCATAATTTTGGGTGGGTTCCCCACTTCAATGTTTAAGGTACTGAAAGCAAAAAAATGTATAGATCATTCATATATTACCCAGGTGAACCTAAAATGCTGTTTTTAAATGGTGATTTCATTTATTAAGAAAAAGAAACTAAGTGCTTGGCTCCGTTTGGAAAAACAAATGGCACCGTAAACTTAAGTGGTTGGGCCATCCTCAGCATCAACAATTGCAATCAAGAGTTTTTTTTATATCTGACAATGAGTCTTCTCAAAGATATTTAGGTTCACTTTTCCTTGCAGAAATATTGCGATTCAGCAAAAATTGAGGGTTTTTGAGCATGAACGGCCTTTTTAAGGTCACGCATGCCTTTCAATCAGATTCAAGTCTGGACTTTAACTAGGTCACTCCAAAACCTTCCTTTGTTTTTGTTTGGGTTCCCCCCAGCCATTCAGAAATTGACTTGCAGGTGGGTTTTGGATTCTTATCCTGCTGCAGGACAAGTGTGTGTCATCTTATCATGCCATGTCATTTGCGATTGCCCAGCATTTTGGCAAACGACCAACCAGCAGCCCTCATTCCAGCTGCTCGGGTGGCGGGTGAACAAACGGAATTTACTATTGAACTGCCGCAAGTGATTCATGTATTGAACTTCTCCGTTCAGGATCTGCTAAGGAGCTACAGTATGCACTAGTATGCATCCAGTGAACTATTCTGGCTTGAATGACTCATGCGAAGGTTCACTGCAAACTAGTATGGTGATAGTTACAAGAATTAAGTTAATTAAAAATTATGATAAAGTCACAAAGGAAAGCAAGGGAAACTCTTAATACAGTATCATGGCAGTAGCGCTAGTAGAAGTACAACATTAAATGCTGAGAAGTTTTAGGATGTTGACAAAGTCGCAACTAGAGAGGGAAATACCGAATGTTATGACAACAGTCACTAATACCAGAATGAAAAGGTAATCAAAGAATGGTGTCATAAAATTAGCAGGACAGGATACAGAGTTGCAAGATGGATGCAGTTGTGACCTAGTGAGAAGACGCTGATGAGATGACATGCGAGCAAACAGGAAGTTGTGGTCTGTGGTGAGCACCAGAGCCTCTTTACACACTTGTGCCTTCCCAGCACCTTTATGTCGAGCATCAACTCAGACATATAGTACGAGGACTTTCATGGTCCTCACACACACTATGTACTGGTTAAACTTGAACTGGCTTACCTGCACAATTTCATCAGATCCATTAGACAAAGTGTATTAAACAGCGCAGTGGCCGGGCGTGTCATCCACAAATAAGAGCCTTCCTTCAAAATGCGAAGCGCAGTAAATATCGCATGGAGTCTTGTATAAACTCGTTCATATTTTGTGCAAACTTGAACCGAACATCTTATAATAATCCACCTGTGTGTGGTGTACTTAAACGACCGTGATGTGAAGATGCATTTCATCACAATAACTAGTGGCCTGTCACACATGCAACTCACAGCAGTATTACAGTATGAGTAACACCAATTACTCTTATCCCGCAGATGACATGATCCTCCTGACTGCCTTATTTTCTGGAGTTTTCAGATTGTGCTTGTGTTGGCACATTAATGGTTCAAGACCTCCACTGGACCAACCCTGGGAGTCATGGCTGTGGGGTCTTTGAGCTTTAGCTGGCCCCTGCTCAACTGTGTTCCACTAATAAGTGTCTGTGTTCACTCTGATGGGTAAAATGCAGAGAACAACGTATGTTTATGACAATGAAGATGATTCTTCTTCGAAGTACAGTGAAGAAAATGAGTATTTGAACACACTGCTATATTGCAAGTTCTCCCTCTGAGAAATCATAGAAGGGACTGAAATTTTCATCGTAGGTGCATGTCCACTGTGAGAAAAATAATCTAAAAAGAAAAATCCAGAAATCACAATATATGTTTTATTAACAATTTATTTGAGTGATACAGCTGCTGTATTTGAAGACCTGTCTATCAGCTAGAATTCTGAATCCCGAATCAGATGCACTTGTGTGAGGTCGTTAGCTGCATAAAGACACCTGTCCACCCCATACAATCAGTAAGACTCACACTTGTAACTTGGCCAAGACCAAAGAGCTGTCCAAAGACCGCAGCCATTTATTGTGAGATTTTGGGGAACAATCTCTTTCCCCTCAGACAGAGCATTGAAGATGGGTGGTGGCTGGGTCTTTCAACATGACAATGACCCGAAGCACACAGTCAGGAAAACCAAGGGGTGCCTCCTTAAGAAGCATATCAAGGTTCTGGCATGGCCTAGCCAGTCTCCAGACCTAAACCCAATAGAAAATCTTTGGAGGGAGCTGAAACTTCGTGTTTCATAGCGACAGCCCAGAAACCTGTCTGATATGTGTGGAGGAGTGGGCCAAAATCCCTACTGCAGTCTGTGCAAACCAGGTGAACAACTACAGGAAACATTTCAACGCTAATTGCAAACAAAGGCTACTGTACCAAATATTAACATTGGTTTTCTCAGGTGTTCAAAAACTTATTTGCAGCTGTATCACACAAATAAATCATTAAAAAAAAAAAAAAAAAATCATAGTTTGTGATTTCTGGATTTTTTTTAGATTATCTCTCTCGCATGCACCTACGATGAAACTTTAAGACCCCTCAATGATTTCTGTGTGGGTGAATTTGCAATATAGCAGGGTGTTCAAATACTTATTTTCTTCACTGTAAATGTAAAAGGTAGTGCAGCAAAAATTTACAGTGAAAAAAAAATACTCAACTGAATAAATAGTAACTTCTGATTCATTTCATCAGGACATGAAAAAATAAAAATTAAAAATAAATAAAATCACAAAATAAAATGTGAATATGCAAATTCTGGACCACTAGAGTAACAGAAAAGAGATAAATAAGAGGAGTTAATGGCAAACGTTTTGAAAGCTTCAGGGAGACGTCATAAAATAACTGTCCGTAACATCAGCAACAACCATTTAAGACCAAAAGGATAACATTCTTGGTACATACTGTACATGTGATTTTACTTATAATCGTGTTTTTGTCATTCTTTTATGTAGACAGAGGAACCATGAGGACAGTACGAGGGGGAACTACAGGGACAGTGAAGAGGACTCAGTCAACAAAGTGAAGTTTACCTCCTCATGGGTGTATTTCCCCAAATCAACTCAAAATAGGAAGCAAGCATTTCAACATTTTGGTTACTCAACAAAGTCGTTTGAATTGCACAGTAATTGTACAGACACACACAGAATGGGAAAGTACTCCACCAAAACACTCATTTATCTAATTTTTCTAACTTGTTTCACTGTCTTAACATTGTTACAGGATCCATGGAGCCTATCTAGAAGAGTTATCAGTTTTTTAACTAAGTAACACTGACGAGGATTTGTTGGCCAAATCGTGGAATTATGATCGTCATTCAGTAGTAATTTCTTGTTCAAATGTAATGGTTAAAACATGAACGTTCCCTTTAATTGACTCAGGTTTGGGCAAGTATAGATGCCTCCAATGTCTAGTAGAATTAGACTTTACCTTTAGCATACCGCAAAATATATATTTTTAATTTAATTAAAGTCAAGATGTAAATGACATTGAGAGCAAATGAGAGACTTAATTGATGTGTAATGGCCACTAAGACGCTCTTCAAACAGTGTGAATGCGGCTTTTAACCAGCCCGCACTGTTGTCCAGAAAATACGGTATCCATCCATCCATCTATCTATCTATCCATCTATCTATCGATTTATCTATCTCTTCAAACATTTTTCCCAAGTTGCAAATGCAAAAAAAATAAATTAAAAAGAACTAACAGGTTCCACTGTGGTCAAAGGTTTTGTGAGGGTTTTTTTTTTAATTATTTCTTTCACGTATGCAGTTTTTTTCCCAAGGTAAAGCATTAATGCATTGAGCAGGATGTACAAGCAACATGTGCATAAGTCTATCTACTTTGGTATCCAATTACTTTTCCTCAATAAATTATCCATCTAGTCCTCCATTTTATTCACCATTTATCCTGATTAGGATTGCAGGTGTGCTGGAGCAAATCCCAGGTAAACTTTAGTTGTGGGGTGGGGTACACCCTGGATTGGATGCCAGGCTATTTATAGATAAAACAGACAAACGTTCACATCTAAAGGAGAATTACAGTCGTCAACAAACCATTGAATCAAGTTTTTGGATGGTGTGAGGAAACCTCCAGAGGGGCAGCACGGTTGCTCAGATGGTAAAGCGTTGGCCTCACAGATCTGAGGTGCCAATCCCGGACCTGCCACTGTGGAGATTGCATGTTTTCCCCATGCCTGCGCGGGTTTCCTCCGGGCAGTCCGGTTTCCTCCCACATTCCAAAAACATGCAACATTAATTGGACAGTCTAAATTGCCCCTAGGTGTGAGTGTGAGTGTAGCTGTTCATCTCGATGTGCCCTGCGATTGGCTGGCAGCCAGTTCAGGGTATACCCTGCCTCCTGCCTGTTGACAGCTGGAATATGCTCCAGCATTCCCCGTGACCCTCATGAGGATAAGCGGTGAAGAAAATGGATGGGTGGAACCTACATAGGAAGACCGGCATCTGAATTTGAACCTACAACCTCTAAACTGTGAAGTGGAGGTGCTAAAGAGTGATCCACCCTCCCACTCTAAATCTTAGCTGTCCCTGTACTATATGTGTCTCCGTTTGTATCTAATCTATCCTAAACTGTGAAGATTATGCCCTGCAAATTCTGCCTAGCAACAAGAGGCAGCGCAAAGTGTGAAATGATGCGGCCAGGAAAAAGAATCACAGCAATCGTGCCAAGTCTAGGAAAAAAAAAATGTTTATGGAATCACTTAGATTGTTGTTATATTGTTGATAGCTGCATGTGCAATGTGTCACATTGCAAGGATATTTGGATTCCAAATAGCAAATTGACTGATGTTTTACTGAAGCGGCTGCTTGGCTAGCTATTTTAAGCAATGAACGCATTTAGCAACAATTGTGCTGTTTGCTGACGATTAATAGTGGAATGAACATAACGCCCAAACGCCGGTGAAAAGAATATATTACTAAGATCATGCCACGGAAGTATCGCTACTCCAATAATTAGACTCAGGAATTGAGTCTGATTACAGTTTATACTACTTTATAACACTGAAGGGGAAGTCACCAATAATCAAATTCCATAGAAACCACACAAAGGCATGCATTGCTTGAATCAGGCATAAGAGAGACTTGTTGGTGTATGTGTATGAGCGTGCACGGGTATATGACATCACTGTTAGGCCACATGACCCCCTTCAAGGACACACCTTTTCTTTTCAGCCTTCTCACTGAAAAATTGGCTACTGGTTATCATCATGTGATAACAGAAGCTTCTTATTTTCTCCACGCTGTGCTCCTATTTGAAGGCGCAACTGCTATTGCATGCCACACTCTTTAAAAAAAAAAAAAAAAAAAAAAAAAAAAAGAGAAAGACAGCACACTCCAGTATTATGTCTATGCATCAGTCCACAAAAGAATGACATCCTTTAACTATCAAGGGGAATCCAGATTATTCCGTCAAGAGTTATGCCCAAGTAATGTGGACTCATAAACCCTGATAAGAACACTGAAACAATCCTTGAGGGCCTGGGATATGCGGAGGCTTTGGAGGACACACTGCAGTATTTGTGTGGCTCAGAGGTCAATAAGAGGGAGGCTGTCTGGACAACCACGGGAGAGCCAAAGTCTATCAGCACTTCTAAAAACAAGGAGAACAGTCATCCTTTGTAGCACTGTGCAAAAAAAAAAAAAATCCTCATCTTAGCGGTCACAGTGTTAGTCCAAGATGATATGACAGAGTGTTCACTGAGCGCGGAGGGTCACTGGTTCAATTCCTTGCCAGTGTGCGTGTTGTCTTTTTGTCCCTGGTCAAGACACTTAATCACTGTTTTAATAAATGTAGTTGGATGTTTGGTGGTTGCCATTGGCGCAAAATGGAAGCAGTGCTTCTTCTGTCCCATCAGGTCAGCTGTGGCTACATCAGTAGCTGACTGCCACAAGGGTGTGACTGTGGTATGAATGAATAATGTCAACGATTTTAAAGCATCTTTGAGCGCCTTGAAAAGCACTACTGTATATAATGATGCACAGGCCTGGAGAGGATAGCCAGGTGTCACAAATTTTAGTATTGATTTCATGACCGAAGTTGGAAGATTGACAATCAATCTGAAAGTGCTTACTTTCCAAAATAACTCACATAATAACCCATTTAAATGTTTTTAAGTTCTTTACTTTATTCATATACACAAAAATGGTGCATCTTTGGATAAATTGTTTAGCAATCATAATGAGGACGTTTTACATAATTTTCCATTTTTCCCCACATTTAATGCCTTTGCCTTCCTTATTTGGTGATTTTTAAGCTATCCATTGTTAAATTGTTCCTGAATACATTTTTCCAAGTACTCCCAAAAGATGTTGTTTCTTTGTCCAAAAAACAAAAATAAAACTAAAATGAATATAAAATCATTGCAAGAACAGAATTTTGAAATGTGTTTCCTTCGGCGTTGGTGGTCTGGGTAGAGTGAAGTATTTAGTTCTAATTTTAATAGATGCTTCCTTATCATAGATAAAGGGAAGCCCGTTTGTTCATCAGCAGCAATACGAGTGCCTGGTAAACTGAATGAATTATACTGTCAGAGGGAGTCCCTGTACTTAATGTTGCTGTAATCAGGGTTTAATGCCGTTGGTTTGGCCATTTGCATTTGTTGAGACGTTTCCCCATCGTAGAAGCGGAAAAGCGCCACACGCACAGGGAGAAAATGCAAGCGGGCCAGAAACCCAGGTAAAACCGAGCGTACACATTACAAAATTGAGGGAACAGATGATCAAAGAAATGTATTTTCCCCTCATTCTGTGGCACGACAAGTCTCTGTTGAAAAGACACAGAGAGATTCAGGAAATTAACCAGAAAAGGTAGTCAGCATAACAAAGTTGAATCGCATATTGAGGAAAATGAAAACACAACACAATGCAATCTGATAAATCTGGTGGGGCACAACTTCAATGCAAAATGGGCAGTGGCTGCAGCAGACTGCACATGCTTAGTGGAACTCGTTAAATATAAAACGCTCTCCTCTCTACACTCAGATATGATGACATAGGTCATTTTTTTTTGTAACATAAAACAGCTCTCTTCCATAAAAACAACATACAATATAACACGCATTCAATTCAAAACAGAACAACACCTCTAGTTTACTCCAGTGACGACATTGGTAGAGCGCAAGAGAATTACTATCACAACACCAGCAGGCCCCAAGCAAACATACTGGGCGTTGCACTGAAATCAACTCAAAAGACAAAACCCGTTCCAGTACGACGGTTTTTACTCTGTGTGGCTTCATCCATCATAAAAATATCAAACCACTATGACGAAGTAATCGCATGACAAACTGCAACAGTGAGTCATCCCAATGGAGGTCACGTCAGCTACATCGTCGTGTGTGTTACACAAACAGGGAAACAAATGTCACTTTATTCTCATGATTAAAACAACAGCAGGACAAGTTTAGATGTAGTTATGAGCTGACGTTTTGAGTTCCATAAACTTTGATAGTAATTAGCTTATTGGGGAAAAAAAAGGTTGTGATGCTCAATTTAAAGACAGCAAATTATCCTGCAATTATTAAAACTGCTTAAAACATCCACGTTGGAAATATTTTTACAGTTTAAATGTTAAAGACACCATGATACCAAGTATTGGAATTTTTGTGTCAGTGTTTTATTTATTTATTTATTTATTTTTTCGACTGACCGGATCTTCTCCAATGAAACAGCTGCATCTCTCTAGTGACACGCCGAGACTGCACAGAATGCTTCTGTTTCTGGTCCGAGCTGGCTGGCTAACAGCAGCAGAGCTAAAAGAATGGAATTATTTTCTAAAAAATCTGGTAATTTAATCTACTTAAAAGATTTGTGCTTTTGAACAAAATCTTCATGAAGAAAACACCACAATATCAGGAGTCATACTCAAAATGAGGGTTTATTGGAACCTTTAACTCTTCCGCTCTAATACATCTACATTCGTAGGTTTCTGCTCGACACACCCTAAACTACTTTACGGGGGTTAAAAGGCTACTCTTGTTGAAGAGCTACAGAACTGCAGTCTTGTCTGACGGCCTACAACAGCTCCGACCCGACTCCTGCATGACTCCTCCATCACAGAGGACAGCCAGTCCATGTGAAAAATGCCTACTCCAAACCGGTCTGCGGTCCAAAGAAGGTTGGGGAACACTGGTTTTGAGGATTTGATGATTCCTTCTGTGCAGGATCTGTATGGAGATGCAGATTTTATCTTCAAGCAGGAACCACCCCCTACTTATACAGGCAGAAGTACCAAAACCTGGTTTGATGCCTAAGTCATCACAGTGCTTGATTGGCCTGCCAACTCGCCAGATCTAAACCCCATTGAGAAGCAATGAGGTATTAAGAGGAAAATGAAGAACAACAGATCCCCAAAAAAAGAACTGAGCATCAAGGTGATATAGGCTTCCTTAACTCCCAGGAAATGCCACAGCGCATCAAGGCAGTGATGAAAGTAAATTCCTGACCAAGTGTTGAAAAATAACAATTTTGAGAGTATAAAAACTTGATTTGATTTAATGTGACCCTAATTCCTGTCTTTTATTTTTTTTCTACACGAACTGATTAGGAAAAGGTGATTATTTCACAGTATTCAATATTTTTTAAATTCTGATTTAATGGGTTTTATGTGGAAGCCCAAATTATGTGAAATAATCAAATAAATACTTGAACGTGTTTAAATTGTGTGGCCTTAAGCTATAATATATGAAGGTTCTTTTAGAATGTAATTGTGTGTGTGTGTGTGTGTGTGTGTGTTTATAAACATTTCCATGATATTAAGGTTTTTTGGGGAGTAAGGACACGCAAACACTTTTTGGGGGGAGGGGTTGGGAGGGGGTAATTTAACACATCACACCCAACCTTGATTACCTGTTCAATCAAGACATCGCCTAAAGAGAAACTGTCCCGATTGTGTGTGTGTGTGTCCTCAGCAACCAAATATGTACTACAATGTATCTACTATGCACTCCACAAAGTCTGTTAGAGCAAATACTTTGAAAATATATGTAATTAGGGGAGTCATGGCATTGGGTCCTTAGGAAAGAGATATCACAAATCACACAAAAGGTTACTTTCCTTTATCAAAACATTTGCAATGACACTATGCAAAGTGAAGAAACAGTTTGTACACTGACATGACAGTGCTGTGGGTTACATACTTCCCGGGCATTAAGTGCGAGAGAGAAATGAAGCAGCAGGTGAAATTTCCCATGCCTCTCCCCTCTTTCAACCTGATCTCATGAAGACTGGCACCAGCCCCCAACATGTCTGACAGGGTGGAATTCAGCTGTCGCCATTAAAAGGAACTCTCGAAAGTAGCAGTTCCCCTAACGCAGCTCCGGACGCAAGGAATGCACCACGGTGAGCGGCAGTTGTGTTCTATTAGCAAAAGGGGAAGTTAGAGAGTTTTGTTTCTCTTTTCATGGGTGAGTTCCTGCAATTGTGTGTGCATGACTTTGGCGGCATCAGCCATTTCCATGGGACAGCGGAGTTAAAGCATTATAAACATTGCCACCTTGTGGTTATGACTCAGGTGTCAAATGACAAAGGTAGCCATGTACATAAATTAATGTAACCTATTATATTGGTCAGGCAGACCATCTGTGTTATGATATACAAAGTATAGAATGAGGTTTTCATGGGAAATGAAGATGGCTTCTGCTGTACAGGAAAATGAAATCAACATTATGGGTCCCTGCGGCCGGTGGCCAGTTGTTGGGGCACATCAGTGGGGCCGGCGGTCAGCCCCCGGTACCTCAAAGTAGGAATGTCCCCTCCACCGGGTTGTTCTCGGGTGGACCCCTGGGACATATCTCGCTCTTCGATTGATTGGGTGGGGTCCTCAACCTCCACAACAATTACAGGACACTTCCGTGAGTTTTGCATATAAAAGGGTGTCAATTCACTTGCACGTGTCCGCAGGCACACACCCTGGGACTGTTTCACTGGGTGTGGGGCCACTTATTTATTGCAACAAGTAACTCATGAATATGCAAATTGCTTGTGTATCCCCCTCACTTAAACTGTCGTCTGATAGACCTTTATAATTCCCAAAGTCAGTCCCACGACACTTCAGTTGTACAGCGGTACCTATCCCGTCCTATCTTGTTCTGTCCTCGCCTCACTGTCTGTAGCACTTCAGCCGCATGCAACACTCGCATTTAATCGTTCATTTTTGCAGATGTGTGATGATTATTTACTTTTATCATCTTGTTTACAATTAGTGCTTTGTTTCTCTCTCCCCTTCATAGTATTTGTTCTGTTGAAGTAATCAACTAAAATACCAAGGAACTATAGCGGAAGCTTGAAAACTCCACTGTGACACAGTAAAATTGCATTAAAAGGATACAGATACTCCCTTCTGCTTGACCTAACCATTAATCAGGACAAAAAAAGAAAAAAAAAAAAAACGGTGGGGAGAGCTACTAACGCATCACTACAATTTGGTTTCACTCAAAACTCTGCTTGAAAAAATTAATCTGGAATCACAATTTTCACACTCAAATGGAAACTAATGAAAGTATGCATTGTATTCTGACAAGAGCTGCATTGCTTTGTTTACTTCTTCCTCCATTTTTGACTTAATGCACATTGGTATATGCACATGGATGGATGGATTGAGGTATGTAGGTAGGTACTGTACCTACTCTGCTCTACATTTTCTATCCATCTACCATGTACAGTAGACCAGAGTAGCGTAAATATGTAGCTACCTAGCTACCCTACCCTTTCATCCACCCACCTCCCGGACCATCCCAATCATCCACTCACTGACCTGTAGCCAATCCTATTAACCAAACACCCACTTATCTACCTCCCACCCAACAACCAACCTCCTCCCCCCAAAGACCCAGTTACCTGCACTACCTACGCTACTCATCCACCCTCCACACCTTCTTATTGACCTACATAATCCTACTTTAGCCAACTGCCTACCAATCTTGAGAAATGATCCAATAACCCAGTTAACCAATGTAGGAGGATCGACTGTTCCACCACCCCCACCCACACCCGAGGTAGGTCGGTTGGGTGACATCTTCAGAAAACCTGGTTATCCCAGAAATTTTTCAAGGTAATTCCCAAAAGCAAACTTTAAAATCAGGAAATACTTTCAAACACATTGTCCTCACTCGCCTGTGACTCACTCGTTCTGAAAGCTTTTTGAAACTTGAGCAGCACTGCCTTCCAAATAGCTTATGAGCTCAGTTTGTCTTTTTTGTGTATTCTGATCGATACATGAAGAGCCATTAAGGAGCCCTCAGACAAGCAGGACAAGAAAAGCCTGAGGAGGTCTGGTCAATAAAAAAATAAAATGGAAAAAAAAAAGGGGGGGGCAGCCAGTCTTAGCTCTGCAGGATCCCACTGGAGTGACTTTGCTGTCACGGGATAAGAAAAATGCCGGGAAGCCACACATTCTATAATCTGCTCACGCACACACACAGATGAGCATATCAGAAGGCAACATGGCGGGATGATGTACAAAAAAAAAAAAAAAAAAAATGGCACAGGGCGAGCCTTCACTGGATTACATTTGGAAACTCTCACTGGGGATAATTGCTTTCCCCGGATTGAAGTTTCCAATTATCTCACTGCAAGTGATCCCACCATGAGAAATCTGGAGGGGAGAAGGGGGTGCTGGGGGGGGGGGAATCTTGTCTGACGTTCAGTCTTCGCCTTCCACCACCGGCGTCACCGCTGCCTCCTTTGAGAGGGAGCTGGCGACCAATGAGGTCAGGCGAGCGCGTCCCATGGTACAAATGTCTTTGGCCAAAAATGTAAACATCTGGGAAACATTTGACTCCCCAGGAGACTCGTATTGATCACACACACACACACACACACACACACACACAAAATTGTTTCTACTGTACAGCCATGTTGTGAGTAAGTAAATAAAACAGAGGGAGTTCACAGAGGTTTTCAAAAACATTCCTCCCAAATTCTCTCTTGGAAAAAAAAAAAAAGCTCAGAGGGTGAAATCATGTGAAGTCGGTGGCCTCCCAAAAGCACCTGTGCTGTCATAGCACATGACTGCTGCCATAAAATCGTCTATTATTGTCCTGATGGACGAAATTTTGTAAAAATGATTCATGACACGCTGACATAAGTCAACGTGCCTCTATGAGAAACTGAAAAAACTCACAAAGCTACTCGAGAAATCACTGCGGTGCTTAGGAGTGCCATGTTTTTGGCAAAGAGGACAGAGAGTCACACTGAATATTAGCCATGAGCAAATTAGATGTGAGATGAAGATTCTAAAACAGAGAAACAGAGAAGGGTACCAGTGGCAACAACAAAGAAGATAATGTGATGATCATAATCCATCCAATTTTTTTTCTCCATTTATCCTCATAGGGTCACAGCTGAGCTGAAACCTACCCAAGCCGACTTTGAAGTTAGGTTGCCAGCCAATCACAGAGCCCATAGAACCCAGAGAAACCCCACAAATGTTTGGGGACAACGCACAAACTCCACCCAGGAAGGCTGGGAGTCTAGATTTAAACATGAAAGTGTCAGGCAGACATGCAAAATATTCGTGCTGCCTAAGAAAGGAAAATGAAACTTCCAACACCGATGCTCGACTCTCAGTCCTGACTCCTTGATACAATATAGCAATATTATATTAGAATAATATTGAAAGTGACTACAAGGTCAATTGTGTTTGGTCCTAATGTGAAGAGACTCACCTCCCAGGCACATAAAATAATCTCCCTCCGCTCATCCATCGCACATCATATAGAGCAATTAAATTCTTTTCACATTTGCATGACTATTAAGAATGTTACAATGTGCATTCTGCCTCAAAGCTTCCTTGTACAACATGTGTCAGTCACACTTTATTAATGCAACTAGAATAACTGTGAAAGTTTGCCTGATAGTAAAATTGCCTCTGAAACGGATTAGTTGTATCATTTCCTATGAAGAACCTTAACGTAATTTGGCAATGTCAATATTAATATAAAAAAAATCAAAGTGAATGACAAACTAAGCTTTGTATAGTCTTAATGCGAAGAGGCTTGCCTCTCAGATACAGTTATTAATCTGCTTCTGGATGCCAGTCATTATGTCCTCTAGCATGGTTAACTTTTTACCCTTATATTTGTCTGGCATGCAAAAAAATGGGTGGTCTTTCAACATCAATCCCACTTCCGTGACAGATTAGTTTTACTTTATTTCTATATTTCAGTGGTTCATTTGTTATTGCACTGTCAGTTAATAATATTAAAATTATATCTAAAACACTGGCTAAGGTTGCCTTACAGTGGTGTTTTTTTCTAGATTTTTTTTGGTAATTTTCATTATTCCCCATGGGAGAAAATGTTATCTTGCATGGCAACCCATTATCTCAAAAGTCCCATTGTATTGTATACAGAATAAGCAAATACCCATTTGGAGTGGTATCTAACATAAGACTTTTCCTCACTGCTCATCATCAATGGCTCCATAGATACTACAAGCTGCCATAATAATCGTTTCAGAGCTAAAAATGGTGCGTAACTGCTAGAAATGTGCTGTCAATTTCACAGCTAGAGCAGTGGCATTCTAAGGGCACACATGCACACACAAATGTGCCATCTCACACAAACACACATTCAGAAACTCACATCAGTCCTGTCACATGCTGGCTGACGGACACTCGAGTTTTTCATAGTTGGCAAAGGCTTTTTCCATCACAAGCCATTTCAGTTTTTCCCAAAATAATGTAATGATTACAAATTGCAAGCATTTGTGGGTTAAATATTGCCGGTTGAGACGGACCTGATGCGTTCCAATTCCCCACCAGCCGCAGTTTACACATCCCTGATATTAAGTACCGTACCGGACATTTCACCATGAAATCATACAAAATTCTTCTGGGTGGTATAACCTCACCTTCCTCCACTGGCACTGCTGGTAACCACACCCATGTGTCATTTGAACAATGGAGATAACAGGGTTCAATGAGGACTCCAGGTTTTCTAAAGCATTTGTTAGAAAGTGTAACATGTCAGTCAAAATGTAGAATTCACATTTAGTAAATGGCTTCAAAGGGAGAAGGAACACCAGATATCATTTGAATGTTAACATGTAAATTGATCACTGAGGAGCTTTTCTCTTGCTCAGATTCTGGCACAGAGATGTGCACCTTTGACGCTGAAATGGATGGCGCGCTGTAGTATACTGCAAGTACTTGCAGGTTAGCCATTAGGTTTTTCTAAATTAGGCAAAGACGACCGATGAAGCGTTGTATACTGTAACCAAATGCTTTCAACAATCCTGATGACGGTGGTTTGGGTCCCAGTCTGTCCCTTTAAAAGTGTCTACTATGTCACTAGGCAATTTTGCTGCCTTCGCTGTATAACAATTTGACATAAACGCAATGGATAATCCTTTTCCACTGCGTGTGCTGGATCAATTTAGATCTTGGGGGGTATGAAGTGAAAACTAAAAATTAAATAAATAAAGCAATCCCTGTCTACGTCTGTTCAGTTGTATTTAACCAAGGTCCATACGAGTGCAGATTTTGGTTGTTTTATCTTTACATTTTTTAAATTAACGAAATATTTTTTTTCTAAATTTTAGTGCAGTGTTAATGTACAAACTGCATAATGTTACAGTGGTTTACAATAAATCAATCTAAATAAAAACTCTGCTTTGTTTTTGACAAATACATGGGCCTACTACACTACTGTATTTTAACTGGTACTGATGGTGATACTTGGGAGAGCTACTGTCATTTCTTAGGTAGTACTGGTGTAGTTTGAAAACCAATGGTGTCCAGTAAATAGCAGCATAAGCAACAAGGGAACACCAAGCACTGATGCCATCTGAGTTCTACTGAATCAGCTTTAGACCGCTACCTCTTATCAGGAACAATTTTCCATTATAATGTCATCCTGTGTAATCCCATTAGCAGACAGGCTCACTTCACAGACACATTTACTCACAGTCAATGAGAAGAATATTCCGTTCACATCATAACCGCGACATATGTATAATATGTAGACTTGAATATGCACTCACCTTTGGAAGACGAGAATCACCTCGACGTTCCCGTCTTTGGGAGTGACAAATGTAAAATAAGAAAACCATGATCCCGAGACGGAAAGAGCCGAGGCGACATGAGCGTCCACCGGTTGAAGGCTCCTGCCGCGGCTGCCTGTCCGGCACAAAGCTGACGTCCTCTCCAATAATGTTGGGGGAATTCCTAGCAGTCACATTTTCCTGGGAAGCGATTGGTCCCACAGCGCCGAAAAGTTGCTGTTGTTTTTGTTGCTTTTTTGTTTTCTGGAAAAAGTGAGCAAACGCAGTTTATGGTAATATCAAGTGCAAAAAAAAAAAAAAGAAAAAGAAAAACGAACGACATTAATCGTTTAAAGTTACACTTTCCGTCACACACAAGGGTTGTGTATGGATGTTTCTTTTTCAAATCAACGCACGTGTGTCTTGTAGGCTGCGTCCAAAGAGGAATCAACCGTCGAGTCATCGTCGAGTAACCTTAACCACAACAAGAATCGAAGCTTTACCCCTGTTTGAGGACCAGGAATAAAGAAAAAACGTTCGTATATTGATTTTTTCCCCCTTCCCTTTGCTGCCCAGAAAAACAGTAAACCACTGTCAACGCAAATGAGAGAGTATGAGGCCATCTTGTGGTCATTAATCGTAAATTACCCATAAAAACAATACACTTCTGTGACACCTGGTCTCTATTCTAGTCAGGTCTATAATTTAAGTGAATTAAGTGTCAGTCAGAACTAACCTTTACATAAAAGTTAAATAACCTTGGGAATAAAGTGTAAAAAGTCTTCAAAATGCGAGAGCCGGTGGACTAAAACGACATACGGGCGTCTGATCTATGACGTAATCGTTTCTGGAACGTTCCATTTGTGTGGCTCCCTCCGTCAAATGTGATGATATTACGCGTCTTGATTCATAACCATAAAACCACTGACTCTTGGATACAATCGAATGCATCCATGCTTTTGTATAAACTGGTACATTTGAACCAAATGTCAACAGTATCCCCTTTCTAGTACTTGTGGTTGCGTCCGTGGGGTCGCGGCGGAGCCAGCCAAATATTTGACAAACTAACAATTGGCATCCGGTTAGCTTGGGGTGAAAAAAACTCATTATTTCTTTAGAGTAAAACACACTTATCTCCACATTAACTCGGTAATCCGTGTCCCCGATACATACATTCAAGTGTGAGCAAGATGTCAACTCCGGCGAGACGACGTTTAATGAGAGATTTTAAACGGTAAGCGAGACGAAAACAAGGCAAGTAGCTAAAAGCTAACATTAGCAATCCGAAGGCTAGCCCGTAAGCGTCGCTACATTTGCACACTGTCATCAAATTGTGAGGCGTTTTCGAGCACTCCTTTCTCTCGTCGGATTAAATTTTGTGTAAATTAACACAACGATAAGGTATGTTGACGTGGCGAGTTATAAATATTTGGAAAACAACATACGCCGATACTCTTATTAACGTTTTAGCTACTGATACGTATTGCCATGACTCGCCTTGCCATTCAGGATTTTAGGCTGTGCGTTTACGTAAGTAACTTTAAAATCATAAAGATGATCGTTAAACTCAAGCATTATTACTTTTAACTAGAAGTTATTCAGAGGTCATTAGTAAAGTGTGCTATTCCTCACGAAACACTGATTACAGTTAAGTTGTTTGTGTGCTCTACTCGTCAGGCTTCAAGAAGATCCTCCAGCTGGAGTCAGTGGAGCCCCCTCAGAAAACAATATTATGGTATGGAATGCTGTCATTTTTGGGTGAGTTGCCTTTAATCTAACCTATGATGAGAGAGCAGGCGTTCAGGTTATTTTTACATTTCACTCATTGTTTTTTTTCCTGTTGTAGGCCAGAGGGAACACCATTTGAAGATGGTGAGTCGTTTGGCAAGCAAGTCTCATTATTTTAACACATCTTTGAGTTTGATGATAGAAGGACAGCTACTTTTTTTCATCTACAAGTAGTATTAACCTCCTATAATACTCTTTATCTTATTGAATTCGTTGTCTATGGGATAGAAAATAGCAGCATTAGCAATAACTAAAACAAAGTTTTGGAAAGCCTGCCACTCATATCACTGAAGTGCAACCTGAATACATGATTTGTGTCAGGATCACTAGTAAAACTAATGGTTTCCCTCATTAGCCAGATTATAAATGTAACGATAGTTCAGTCGAGTATGTTTATTTGTTAAAAGATTTATGGGGTACCAAGCGATTTACGCTCCACCTTGAAAGGTTTTGAACTGGCTAGATGCCTGGAGACCCCTACTTTTGTCTAAATGAAGCTTCTCAGCCTACCGCAACATAGTTCTTTAGCACTAAAATGCAACAGGATGGTGCAAAATCAACCGATTAGAATTCACAGAATCGGCGCTGTATTTGAGGAAATACTCATTTTGATACCATAATTATTGCCCCTGACATTTTTCTTGCAATGCTGTTTTTTCTTCTTCCAGGAACATTCAAACTTACCATTGAGTTCACAGAGGAATATCCAAATAAGCCTCCAACAGTGAGATTTGTCTCTAAAATGTTTCATCCCAATGGTACGCCCTCAGTTGGTCTTATGCTTCATTATTTGTCAATTACTTTTGCCATAAATTCTCATCAACACTTTTTTCTTTGCTCATTTTTGCAGTATACGCAGATGGCAGTATATGCTTAGATATACTTCAGAATCGTTGGAGTCCCACTTATGATGTCTCTTCCATATTAACTTCTATACAGGTAACAAATCCCACTTTCATACATGGTGTGTTTTTTTTAACATCCATTGATATCGTTTACTTGTGTATTTTAAGTCTTTACTGGACGAGCCCAACCCAAACAGTCCGGCCAACAGCCAGGCAGCCCAGTTGTACCAAGAGAACAAGCGGGAGTACGAGAAGAGGGTTTCTGCTATTGTTGAACAGAGTTGGCGTGACTGTTGACCCGCGCCGTCATCATCGTGTTCTCCGCCTAGAACAGTGTGTCCGGCCCGTAGTCGTCGACTCATTTCACAGTATACATTTTGCTATTGCCACAAAAAAAAAGTTGGTTGCCAAATTTGTACGCTGTCGTGTTTATGGCATTCACTTCTGCCGAATGCCGTCATCGGGCTAAAAGTGTTTAAAAAAGAAAAAAGTTAATGTACCTTGTTATATCTGGGTTACTTGCCTCTCTCCTGTTCAAAGTGGCTGCTCATGACACATGCTTGCTGTGAAAACACGTGTTCTTGTTTCCACCCAAAAAAAAAAAAAAATGTATTTATGGATGTTTCTTTTTGTTCCGCGTGCTGTTTGCCTTTTGAACGCTTTTCAAGGGGATGAACAGTTTTTCATTAGAGCATTAGAATGAACCTAACAAGGACATTTATTTTTCCCTCTTAGAGCTGCCTTCTGGTTTTCAAATGTTTTTCATGTTTGAGTACTACAAATCAGGCAAAATGCCCCATTTGGGCTCTTGGTTTCAATGACAAAAAGCTGAATAAGGATATATTTCTAACCTACTTCACAATCATAAAAAATCTGCGCTGTGGTCAGAGTGAAGTGATCATACACAATGATTTTGTCTTAAGGTTTGCACTGGTAACCCATGTAACAAACTGTACATTTTCTTGTAAATAAATGGATATACATTACTGGTTTGCCCCAATAATGAAGGTGCTACTAGTCAAGTTACGATTTTTATTCACTGACATCTAGACACGTTTCATTAAAACGGATGCTGCTCTTGCCATTGTGAGTAATGCATCAGAGATGTATTACATGATCAGAGCGGTTCCATTGTTATGTGAACCATTTACATCTTTTATTTTGTGAAATAGTCTATGACCCACTTGGTGACTTAGCACTTATCTAACTGGTGGTGACCTTCCCAAACCACGAGCCAAAGAGAAGTGCTAAGTCTGCTGAATTGACACTGCCCCTTTCAGCTGTCAATCAAGTGTGAGTCTGTGTCAGTTATGTAGACACCCACACAAAAAATGAGGTGGCAACTTCGTGGATGTGCTGATGCCGTACTCGGGGCTCCATGTGGGGGCAAACTGCAAAGATTCATAAAATGCAGTGAAGAAAATAAGTATTTGAACACCCTGCTATAGTGAAAGTTCTTCCACTTAGAAATCATGGAGGGGTCTGCACATGGGACAGGACTGCACTGTATTAAGGAGAGGATGACCGCTGCCATGTATTGTGAGATTTTGGGGAAGAACCGCTTTCCTTCAGTCAGAGTATTGAAGATGGGTCATGGCTGGGTCTTTCAATATGACAATGACCCGAAGCACCCAGCCAGGAAAACCAAGGAGTGGCTCCGTAAGAAGCATATCAAGGTTCTGGCGTGGCCTAGCCAGTCTCTAGACCTAAACCCAATAGAAAATCTTCAGAGGGAGCTGGAATTAAGTGTATCTCAGTGACAGCCCAGAAACCTGTCTGATCTAGAGAAGGTCTGTGGAGGAGTGGGCCAAAATCCCTCCTCTCCAAACCTGGTGAACAAATTCAGGGAACATTGGACCTGTGTAATTGCAAACAAAGGCTACTGTACCAAATATTAACATTGGTTTTCTCAGGTCTTAAAATACTTATTTGCACCTGTATCACACAAATTGAAAAACAAAATCATACATAAGTGATTTCTGTATTTTTCTTTTTAGATTCTCTTTTACAGTGGACATGCATCTACGATGAAAATTTCAGACCCCTCCATGATTTCTAAGTGGGAGAACTTGCAATATAGCAGGGTGTTCAATTACTTATTTTCTTTAATGTATAAGACTTGCATTTCATCTGGTTGTAGGCATAGCTTTATGGCTGCAGTACACTGTATTGGTAGAATTGAGCCAAATTGCCAACAAAAGCACTTGATAATGGTATAGAGGAGGAATGACTCATGCTGGGACCAGGTTGCATCAAGCACACCCCAATTTAGCACTTTCTTTTCCTTTTGGTTTGTCATCGTACAGCGTGTCACCTTTTTCCAACTAAAAAAAAATGGACAACTGAACTTATGGAAAAACGGTTTAATGATATATCAACAAAAATTACTTAATTGTTTTCATTTTTTTTTAGGTTGTCAGCAAGTATAATCCAACATATTTAATGTTAAGAACCAAAATTTGACAATGACAAAGGGTCTTTAAAACCACTTGCAACTCAGACAAAACCATATACATTAACGTATGGGCTGGCAATTAATCAAATTTCAAGCAGGATTTCAAGTTTGCTGTGATTGGCTGACGACCAGTTCAGGGTGCCTCCTGCCTGTAGGGATCTGGGAAAGGCTCCAGCTCTCCCACAACCCTAGTGAGGATAAGCAGCTCAGATAATGGATTGATTTCAACCTTGTTTTCTCACCCTTACAAAAACATTCTGATGCAAGAAAAACAAGTAATGTGCAGCAGGCGCAGTGCTTGTTGCGTGCAGGTTGCAGCAGGAGCTTTGTGGCTATTTGAGTTTGACAGGAAGAGAAAGTAATATGTAACTCACTATTAGGGATCCAAGATATCTGATTTTTATTTTCAACTGTCAAATAGGCATGTCCCAAAAGTTTCATTGGCTATCCTCAAAGCTCAGCCACCTGAAGACGGATGCTGGGAAGGTCCTCAGTTATAAACGCTTTAACGGCCATAAAAATTCAAAATATTGAGCAACTATTCTGATATTTTAGAGGTTTAAGTGGGCACAAATACAGATGTTAACATATTTTGGTAACAACTGATAGCAGTTTTGTGACTTTAAGCTTTCTCTCGATAGTGAGCGTACAAAGGAGTCTCCAATGAAATCAATTTCATCACAACTCCTTGCTGATCCAGCCATTTTTCACAAGATGTCGCTGAGACTTGAGTCGCCAGTCTCCAGGCCAGTGAAACAGGCCCTTAAGAAATGATTGACAGCCATCAGAACACTGGAGACACATGTAAAAGTAAAAGTGACATGAAAAAAAATTCAAAAGATTGAGGACATCTAATGGCAAAGGAATGCAGGAAGCGTCCAGGCCTTACGTGAGTCCAAATCACGAATGTGGATTTGTTCTAAAGTCAAATGTGGCATCTCGAGTTGACATGCAAATTAGTGAGAGGCCTGAGGTTTGACCAGTTCGTAACGACCCACTTGTCCTTCCTGCAGTAGCTGGCCAATGAGCTGATCAGTGTCCACTCTGCGACTGACGACGAGGAACCGCTGCCGGCCCTGTCCATATGACTTGCTCCGTAGGCCATACTTTTGGGACACCTGGTGGATCTGCTTGCGCTCGTCGTTGGTCAGGTCCGTGGAGAAGCGCAGGTCGTCTTGTCGGTCAGAGCTGACGTAGTTTCGAATGATGTCCTCGATGTCCCGTTTGCTGAGCTGGCTCCCAAACTTGTCTGTATCCATACCCAACCCCTCCCTTGAAAACTGCTCCTTGACTTTGATGGGCTCGGCGATACCTTCTCCATCTCGCCCCAAACCTCCTCCTGTCCAGCCCATCTTGCGCAGCAGCTGGTTGCCAATGTTGTCTTCCTTTATCTCCTGCCTCATGGCCCCCTCGCCTGAGCGACCCAGTATCTGGGAGCGAGATATGGCGTCGTTGTGACCCTCCTTTCTAAGATTAGACTTGACCACAGCCTGCGTCTGTCTCAAGGTGGCCAAGGCCTCTTGTGCTGCGATGTGTTTCACCTGCTTTTTGGCTCCCACTCCTGCTGCAACATACTGTCCTTCCAAGTATACTTCACATCTCCAGCGATGATCAGGCAAACAGATGAACTTGTAGTCGGCTGTCACCTTGTTGAACTGAGCCGTGTCGTTGATGATACACACAGCATTGTCTGAATTCTCCAAGATGACCAGCTCGCTCAGATGCTTCTTTTTCATGCCGAACTGCCCACCGGACGAGTCTGTTTGATAATTTCCCCTGGTGTGCTGAGGCAGTTGCTGTTGGTGCTGTCGTTGCGCCTGGTTCATGCGCAACTTTGCCAGCGCCTCAGCTGCAGCGGCATGCTTGGAGTTCTTTTTGGTACCGCTGGCCTGCGCCACCATTTCATCCTGCACATAGACACTGCACAGCCAGGAGCCGTTGGGGAGCTGCTCAAATTTATAGTCCACCTTCATGTGACTAAAAGCGGCAGAATTGTTGAGAATGCAAATGGCATCCTGGGCATTATCCATGACCACAAACTCAGTCCAGTGTTTGCTCATGTCAGGCTCGTAGGGGCCCTTAAAGCTGGGATAGCCGATGTTTTCCGGGTTCCAAAGGGCAGGCGTGAAGGTGGGGGTGGGGCAGTTAATCTGGCACACCACGACATCATTGAGCATTGTATGCCTATACTTACGCGGCACCACGCACACCTCAACAGGCTTCATGAAGAGTTTGACAGCGTGTTCGGAGGCACGGTCCCTCGCTCCGTTTTTACTGCCCGAGTATCCCGTGGCCAAATAGACTCCCTGACACCTCAGCTCGCAGGCGTAGCCGTCCGCCGGCACTTTGCGGTTCTTGGGTAGATCCGAATGAGGGATATCCTTTAGGTTGACGTAAATGTACTGAGGGTTGGTCTTGCAGGCCTGGATGCTGCGGCTCAACATGAAACTGTAATTTGGAGCCTCTGTTCCAGTTGCGTACTGAGGATCCCAAAAAGAGGTGGCCAACGCTGATGCCAGACTTGCGACGAGCCTCTGCTTTTCGAATAGCGTGGCCTGGTTAATAGGGAGGGCCTGCGACGAAGCCCCCGGCTGAGAGGCGGCAGGGCCACCATATGCTCGATTTTGAGGGCGGTCCTGGTGGCTGTACCCCAAACCCCGACGTCCACAGTCCCACCCAAATGATCTGTTGCCTCCCCCATATCCATTGTGCCTGTATGGCTGTGAGTAGGAATCTGTGTTACGAAAGGTATGGGCCTCATACTTGTTTGTATAGTTTCGTTGCATTTTTTCCACGAAGTTTGATGACAAGCCACGGCCTCCATACCCTAAGCAGGCCAGGCCACTTGAGGGAACATTATTTCTGCCCCTGTCTTGATCCCTACGGGAAGCCCAAGAGTCAAAGCTGTGAGATGGCACTCTATCAAAAGCAGGCCTGAGGGAGGTGCTTGATGCTCGTCCAGTGCTGCTGTAGGATGTGTGTTCATATCCCCTGTATCGCCCGCCATGGAATTCACTCCTTTTGGTTTGTTTATCGTTTTCCTTCTCATCAGGGCCGCTTTGTCCTCCCCCTGCCCCGCCACTGCTGCTGCCGCCACTAACAAAGTGCACAGGCTCAAAACGAGGTCGCGAACCAAACTTTGAAACAGGCATCTTCCTCATGGGCTCTTCTCCTGGGAATATACAACACAGAATATTTAGTACGGACATAATTTGATTTCTGACATTTGTAAGATGGCAAATACATAGTATATATAGGATGGCAATGTTATACCATTGCTCAAAGTATCGCCAAATCTCACCATCAAAAAGAAAATACCACATCGGCAGACATCTTTCTTTAGCAAAATGCCTGCTAAGTACGCTAACTTCAAAAATACTTTTAAATCGCCATCACCACACTGAATTCAGTATAACAAACTGAGTTATAAGAAATGTAATTTACCCATGATATTGAAGCACCATTCTGTGAGGAATACAACCATGACTCATCAACCGTATTTTCTGGACTTTAACCCGCTTCCCCCCCCACAGTGTTCTGAACCCTGAAACCTATGTAAGGATGCACCTAAAATAATATATATATTTTTGCAAGTGGCTATAAGTTTAAGTGCACAACAAAAACTTATTCAAACCTAATGCTGAAAACATGAGTGCTCCCTATAATGCACTAGGGTTTGGGCATGTGTAGATACCATCAGCATGTAATAGAAGAAAACACTACAAAGAACCTCAACAATACTCGCACTCTGTATGCCATGTTTGACAAGGTCACAACCCCCTCAAATGAGATAGCTCCAGAACTCGTAACAACCAATAAATGCAATGAGTTTGCCTGGTATTTTAGTGAAAAATTACAATCCATCAGGTCAGAAATCAGCAAAATGAGAAAACTACTTTACATCTGAAGCCACCCAGGGAAAACTCTACTACCTTGGGAGAATTTGATACAGTTGGCCAAAAAAACTGTAGGGAAAACTGTTTAGCAGCTGAAACCATCAACGAGGTGTCTCGACTCCATACCATCTGACTTTTTCAAAACTATTGTGGAGTCAGTGCTAGCTGATTTGCAACAAATAATCAATTCCTCACTTCAGTCTGGCAAGTTTCCTTAAGCTCTTAAAGAGGAAATCCAGTGCTTTGCATGAAGAGTGTATCCGATGGTGCTATTTCTTAATCAGATGAGGATGAATCCGAGAAATCAGTACTGGGCATAATGCTGTACCATGTAATACAGTGTTTGGAACGGCAAGGTACATGTCACATATGCCCACGGAGATCATGTGACTTGCGAAAATGGCAGCACCCCTGAAAATTCGTAATTGTCAAAAATCTTCTAAAAACACTATTAAATGAGAGGATTTGACAGCACATTGTCAAAATAGGGTACATATTACATGGCCTATTGGATACACTGTTCATGCAAAGCACCGGATTTCCCCTTTAAAGTAGCTGCTGTTAAGCTTCTTCTAAAAAACAGCACTGGAGAATTCTGTCAGCAAGTTATAGACCCATCTCAAATCTTCCTTTCATAGCCAAGATTGTTGAAAGTTATTTTTAATCAACTGAGCAGTTTCTTGAATGAAAATTGACTTTTGATCAATTTAAATCAGGTTTCCCAACTCATCACAGTATCAGAATCTGCTCTTATCAAAGTGCTAAACGATAGAAGGTTGAATACTGACTCAGGAAAGGTGTCAATTTTGTTTTTGTTGGATCCAAGTGCAGCTTTTGATACAGTAGATCATAATATACTGCTGATCAGGTTGGAAATGTGGGTAGGACTAAATGGAACACCCCTTAAATGGTTCAGGTCCTTCTTGGAGGAAATAAGGTACTTTGTAGCCATTGGAAAAATTGACTCAATCTCAACAAACGGCTATGACCCATGGAGTCCCTCAAGGGTCAGTTCTTGGACCCCTCCTGTTCAATCTGTATTATGCTACCCTTGGTTAAAAATATTTAGCAGTGTCCCCATATAACTACAGTTCAATTGAGGAGTTGTGTCACTGTCTAAAGCTGTCTGAATGAGTCAAAGGTTTCTTCAACGAAAAGATATTTTCAGAGACCAAGTTCAAAACCTTGGTGTTCTGATAATTCTGGCCTGACTTTCAACAGTTATATCAAATTAAAAAAAAATCCCTTTTACCATCTGAAGAACATATTCAGAATGAAGGCTTATATGTGTCAAGCAAAACAGGAAAAGCTCATCCATGCTTTTATCTCAAGTAGACTTGACTACTGCAATGGTCTTCTAACTGGACTCCCCAAAAAGAGCATTAAACAGCTGCAGCTCATTCAGAATGGTGAAGCTCGAATTCTAAACGGAAAAAAAGAGGTCAGAGCATAGAACTCCAATTCTAAAGTCCTTACACAGGCTTTGAGTCAAGTTTAGAATTGATTTTAAAGTTCTGCTACTGGTCTATAAATCACTAAATGATTGAGGCCCTGAATACATGAAAGATATGCTTTCGGAATACAAACACAGTAAAGCTATGAGATCAACAGACTTGGGTCAAATAGTGTAGCGCAGAATCCAAAGCAAACATGGTGAAGCAGCATGGTAGCTATTATGCTGCACACAAATCGAATAAGTTGCCAACACAGGTGACCTCAGCCCCAAGTGTGAATGTTTTTAAATCCAGGTTGAAAACTTTTTTTTTTTTTCATGCTTTTTAGAGTATTTCCACTTTTAGTTTTTCTTGCATTGTACAGTTTTTAATGGGTGCTTTTGTTTTTCATTTTTTAAACATTTTGTTGTCATTGGCGGTTTGGTGGCCTCAATATCCCATCTCTGGTTTTTGCAGATGATGTGGTTCTGTTGGCTTCATCAAACCCTGATCTCCAACTCTGAAGCGGTTCACAGCAGAGCATGAAGTGGTTGGGAAGAAAAATCGCACCTCCAAATCTGAGACTACAGTCTTCATGCACAAAAGGTTGTCGTGTTCTCGGGGATGAGATCCTACCCACTGGGAGGAGACCCCGGGGACATCCCAAGACACGGTGGAGAGACGTCATCTCTCGGCTTGCCTGGGAACACCTTGGGATGCGCTCAGAAGAGCTGGAGGAAGTGGCTGGGGAGAGAGATGTCTGTACTTCCCTGCTAAAGGTACTGCCCCCAAACCCTGCCCCATTGCTACCTCAGATAATTGGAAAAAAATAGATGAATGGATCGTACCTCTGTTGGGACATTATTATCCCAACATTATATTACCATACTCATTATTTTAACTCTGTAACTTAGCTCTGCATTGGTTTCAAAACTGTTGTTGATTGCCATTTACAGAGTTGTTACTGCATCAAAATTATTGCCGTACTAATGACTTTAAATTCCTTGATGACTCTGCATCATCGGCACAAGTGGCATTGTGTCAGCATTTTCACATAATTGGTACATATTCAGTGCTCAATAACTCTCGGTACTTGTGTTTTTATGTCCTGAATGTATAATTTGTCATTATGGCTGTTTGTTGTCATACTAGAATAGTTCCAAATACTGGATGAAAAAAAAAAAAAACCCTTGTTTAACATTCTTGGCCAATAATGATTTTGAAAATGGCACCTTTTCATCTAGACATGTCACGGGAGAATCTTGGTGTGTGTGTGTGTGTGTGTGTGTGTGTGTGTGGTGTGTGTGTGTGTGTGTGTACGAGATAATCCAGCCATCCATTTTCTGTAGACTTTATCCTCACTAGCGTCACATTTTTCAGTTCAATTAAATAACACTCACCGCCATCAGCAGAAATATGTCTTTTCTTTGCTTCAGAGCTATGACCCAAGTCAAAGGAGCGCATTTCGCCAGCACTGCTGCTCTCTGCCATCACCAGCAGCGTCCAGTCAAAACCAGGCCATACCTGTGAAGCACATTTCAGACATGACATCTCACATCCCAGACAGACGTGTTAATTTAATATGCACCAAATCACACAATGCTAATATCAGTTCAATCATTTCATAGAGTCCTCGGTGAATGATTGACACCATTTTTAAGGGTACAAAAGGTAATTAAATGAACTAGTTTCAGATGGAATTTGCATGTTCTCCCTGTGCCTGCATGGGTTTTCTCCAGACGCTCCATTTCCCCCCACATCACAAAAACCTCCATTAATTGGAGACTCTAAATTGCCCCTTAGTGCGACTGTGAGTCCAAGTCTGTCTCCATGTGCCCTGCGATTGGCTGGCAAACAGTTCAGAGTGTACCTTGCCTGCTGTCTGATGACAGCTGGGAAAGACTCCAGCACTCACGGGAAGCGGTTCAGAAAATGGATGGAATTCCTGCAGTTTCCATTTGATTGGTTTATATTTTCGGCCTCAAAGTGTTTTCTATTCATTCAACTATTTCTTGTATTTAGAGCATTTTGAGGCTGTAAATGGCACGTTTGTACAGTGTTGAAGTATACTGAACGGTATCACAGGGCACAAGAAGATACAGTCAGGTAGCATGTTACTTACTAGATTCTTATTTGACCCTTTCACATTTATAACCCAGAGGGTCTTCTTAAACAGTTTTATCGCAATAATATAACTTTCGATTAAATCATCCAAGTTTAGTGTTGGACGATGGCACTGGGCCAAAATGTGGTCAAGCGGTTCAACAAGCCATATCAGTTACCTCCGGGCTCACTCATGATTGTTTTATATTTAAGATCTGGGAGTATTTTTAATCACAAATATTTACTCAAATTACTACTTCGACGTACGTATGATTTCGGAATTCCGTCGGGAGCCAAGGACGCCTGCATCAGGTACACCTGTTTGACTGCTAATGCAAATGTAAAAAAAAAAAAAAAAAAACCTCATGACGTATAATTGTTACGATTCAGTTAATAGTGCGGTTTTGTTTTCGTTAAAAAAAAAAAATTGGGAGCCAGATAACATGGGATAGATTAAAATGACGGATGGGCAGTGATGCTTTCATGTAAATCGAACTATATACGAGTAATAATTATACTAACCGTGGGGGGGATACAGTTATGTGTCTGCCTGTGTTTAGAATAGATGATCGACTGAAACTGTAGGCCGATAGGGAGCTTCGCTATCCATCAGGGTTGCATTCAAACGTTTCATTTCAAGACAGTTTTGTGAGCATCTGCATGTCTTACCTATCTCCGCAGGTGGCCCGGATCGACTCAGCCGCTGTCTTTCAGTTGAATTGAGTTTGAAATAAATATTAGCCGTCGCGTTTGGCTCATTTGCTAATAGATGTTAGCAACTGACGTTAGCTACTGACGTTAGCTAGCGCCGGAGTAGAAAATGAATACAATGACCGGCTCATTCTTATAAATCTTTTTCAATGAATATAAGGATATTTTAGATGGGAGTCATTTCATGTCTCCTGGGAAGCATATCGAGTCTAGCACTCGGACGGTAAGCATCCATTTTCTGCTGCCGATGGCAAACATCCGTCATGGCGACACAGCTTATTGGACCCACAGTGCTTTGCGGCAAGTACAATAGAATGAAAACTGATTTTCAAGTCTACCATTTAATTGAGATTATGAAAATATTTTAAAAATACTCGAAATTTTCTGTTTTTAAATCTCAAAATCAAACCACTAAACTATACCTCATTCAGTTACAGCAAGTAAAAATTGTTAAACAAACAACAAAAGCCTTCTATTCTTAGTTCATTTTTTTATTGAAAATGTACATGAATTAAATTTAACTTAGACGAGATATTGAAGTATTGGTTGTGTAGGCGAGGATCTCTGACTACAAGAGACAGATACTAGAAAAATGTTTCTTTTGACACCAAAAAAGTTACTTTGGACCACCCAAGAGCTTAGGTCATGAACAGCAAGGCTTCAATACACAAAATATATCCTTATAAATTATATAAATGGGTACTCTTTTTTTTATTTATTTAATACTCCTTCCTACCTTGGTTCACTTCAACTCCATCTTATCATAATATTTGGCAACATAAGGGAGCTGAAATTATAGGATACAAATTCACACTCGGGATTTGCACCATTTAGAGGAAACGAGTTGTTTAGGGTTTGAAATCAAGCAGGTCACAGCAGTAAAGAAATTGATTTACAAATGCATGCAAAATACAGAATACAGTAGGCTGGTGAATATTAAAGCACAATGTGTCAAAAAGGCCATTACACGTGATCTCCATGGTATTCAACAGTGGCATGTAAGCATGGGCACCATCAAAACAAGTGCTAACATTATTTTTATATCGCTTTGGAAAAGTTTTGACTGTTCAATTTGTTTGTTTGTTTTCTTACAGTTCATGTTATTTTTAAATGTTTTAGTTTACAGGTCTCTATCCTCCCATGATTTGCAGAGGCATTTAATTTAAATTTAAGATGAGTGCATTACAACTGTCCAACCTGCCCCGTGAGCTCACATTGAAGATCAGGGGTGGGTCACCTTTTCCTCCAATACTTATTAAATATGTATTATGAGCATTGGGGTCAGGGGGGTTAAAGGTTTGGGGCTTTTTAATTTCAGTCCTCATATAGTGCTATAAATTCCCCACCCCTGATCCAGAGCATCACAAAATGGGCCAGAGATACCATGTGAGTCCACGTAATCCCACGTTTGACAAAAAGGAGATGATGCGATGGGAAGGAAGAAGAAAGAAACAAATGAGGTTGATACAGGAGAGGGCTGGAAACAGGAGTTAAAGGTGCTTAGTTGTTGCTGAAGCTGCCATCGCCCTCTTCAGATGGTCATGACGCATTAAAAGAAGCTACAGAGAGAAGGAAAGAAAGACAGACGTTAGAGATGCAGAAAAGCATCTGGTGTCAGCGACAGAGTTTGGTTAGAATGCACCAAATGACAAAAGTAGGAAAAATGACAGTGAATACTTAAATGATTTGATATGCCAAAATGATTTAGAAATGAAAATGTGAAGCGTGCAAAACATCATTTCGGCTCAAGTGGAGAAAGTTAAGAGTCCAAGTGGTGTGAAAGAAAGAATTAAAAGAACAGTGGGTGGAAAAACAAAAGTATAAAAGACCCAGAAGGACTGGGATTTGACAAATCAGGTGGCATTTAGGATGGTCCCTGAGAGCTTGGGACCTACGAAGAGCCAGGGTGTACTGTACTGCAAAGGAAATACACACAAACCAGTAACAAAAAGAACATGGAGGCCCAAGGTCCTTGCTGTTAGGAGATAATAAAACTGTAAACAATAATACATATACAGCATACAGATTCTTGCCTAATACTGTATGTTGGTGAGAACTGCCTTTATTTCCTCTGCACATGAATAGCTTAAGAAAAACGACAAACATGACCAATGACTTTTGGGAGATAATAAAACTGTAAACAATAATATATATACAGCATACAGATTCTTGCCTAATACTGTATGTTGGTGAGAACTGCCTTTATTTCCTCTGCACATGAATAGCTTAAGAAAAACTACAAACATGACCAATGACTTTTAAAATGTGCCATTATAAAAACACAGAAAAACAAAATTCAACTGACAACATACATACATATACTTTTCATCACATTTGTGTATTTAAAAAAAAGTGCAAATGTGACCATTAATAAAAAAATATGCATTAAACCGATGAGGTATGGGAGACAAAGAGGTAAAGCAGGGTGAACCACTCGTTGTGCACATGTCTGAGATCATAATACAGTACAGTCTTTATTGGCATTGTACTGAGGACTCACCTGTCTCGTTTTTTTTTTGTTTAGTTTTTTTAGGACAGGGCATGCTTTCTACAATAAAATTTTACTTTCTCCAAAAGAAGCCTTAGATGTTTGGTCAGACTAGAATGTACCACTACCACTGTAAAATTAATAGCTCTACAGGCCATGTCAAACATAAAGCAGAAGGAAGCTGCTTAATCACACCAGTCTTTTGCCAGCCATCATGAATTTCAATTTGGGCCACAAAGAAAGGCAGCAAAAAACAAAGCTAAAATTCCCTCGATCATCTATACCGTCCCTACCCTCATTAAGGTCACGGGGTGAGTTGGAGTATATCCAGCTGACTTTTGTCAGGTAGTAGGGTACACCCATGCACAGGGCTCATACAGTGAAGAAAATATCCACTGTGAGAGAGATAATCTGAAAAGAAAAATCCAGAAATCACGATGTACGATTTTTTTTTAACGATTTCTTTGTGTGATACACCTGGAAATAAGTTTTTTAACACCATCATACGATCAACTAGAATTCTGACCCTCACAGACCTGTTAGTCCGCCTTTAAAAGTCTACCTCCACTTCATGTATTATCCTGAATCAGATGCACTTGTGTGAGGTCGTTAGTTGCATAAAGACAAATGTCCACCCCATACAATCTCAAATTTGTAGCATGGCCAAGACCAAACAGCTGTCCAAAGACACCAGAGACAAAAATGTAAAACACCACACAGCTGGGAAGGGCTACGGAGAAATTGCCAAGCAGCTTGGTGAACAAAGGTCCACTGTTGGAGCAATCATTAGAACATGGAAGAAGCTAAAGATGATGGTCAATCTCAGTTGGAGTGGACCCCTATGCAGGATATCACCTCGTGGGGTCTCAGTGATCCTTAGAAAGGTGAGGAAGCAGCCCAGGACTACACGACGGGACTTGGTCATTGACCTGAAAAGAGCTGGGATCACCATTTCCAAGGTGACTGTTGGTAATACACTAAAACGTCATGGTTTGAAATCATTCATGGCACGGAAGGTTCCACTAGTTAAACCAGCACATGTCAAGGCCCATCTTAAGGTTGCCAATGACCATTTGGATGATACAGAGGAGTCATGGGAGAATGTTTTGTGGTTAGATGAGACCAAAATGGAACTTTTTGGTCATAAATCCACTAACCATGTTTGGAGGAAGACGAATGATGTGTTCCATCCCAAGAACACCATACCTACTTTGAAGCATGCGGGTGGTAGCATCATGCTTTTCTGCACATGGGACAGGATGACTGGTCTGTATTAAGGAGAGGATGACCGCTGCCATGTATTGTGAGATTTTGAGGAAAAACCTATTTCCCTCAGTCAGAGCATTGAGGGGTCATGGGTCATGGCTGGATCTTTCAACATGACAATGACCCAAAGCACACAGCCAGCAAAACCAAGGAGTGGCTCCGTAAGAAGCATATCAAGGTTCTGGTGTGGCCTAGCCAGTTTCCAGACCTAAACACTATAGAAAATCTTCAGAGGGAGCTGGAATTAAGTGTTTCTCAGCGATAGCCCATAAACCTGTCTGATCTAGAGAAGATCTGTGTGGAGGAGTGTGCCAAAATCCCTCCTGCAGTGTATGCAAACTTGGTGCACAACTACAGGAAACATTTGACCTCTGTAATTGCAAACAAAGCCTTCTGTACCAAATATTAACATTGGCTTTCTCAGATGTTCAAATACTTATTTGAAGCTATATCACACAAATAAATCGTTAAAAAAAAAATCATACATTGTGATTTCTGGGTTTTTCTTTTTCGATTATCTCTCTCACAGTGGACATGCAGCTACAATGAAAATTTCAGACCCCTCCATAATTTCTAAGTGGGAGAACTTGCAATATGCCAGGGTGTTCAAATACTTATTTTCGTCACTGTATTAGAAAACAGTTGCAAATTTTGTGAGTAAAACTATATAATACTTTGAGGAAAAAAATGTGGAATTTCATGAGGACGAAGTATTACGACAAAGAGTCATAACACTCCAAGCAAAATGTGTCCATTTTCATTTTCTGTACCGCTTATCCTCAATAAGATTGCAGGTGTGCTGTGCTGGACCCGATCGAAGCTATCTTGGGGCGAGAAGCAGGGTACACCCTGAAATGGTCACCAGACAATCGCTGGGCACTTAGAAACAAACAACCATTCACACTCACATCCAGGGATGAGAATGACTAATTTGGAAAAACACTGAAAATGTCTGTCGAGGGAGGGGCGGGGGGTGTTTGAGTTTCCTCCTGGATTTTTTGCTCCTATCTGAACACAGAGTGCACAGCACTTTGCCGGGAATGTCCACTTTTTGTATGTGTTCGGTTAGACATGTTGATACCGTTTTCGGTCCTATCTGCACGGTTACACCTTTCTCAAGCCATGCCCATCTGAAACAGTTTTTAATTCCAGCATCCTTGTCAATTCCCCTCGCTCAATCTTCATCCTTTTTTTCTTACACTTTCGCCATCGTAAAACTTTGAACACACTGTTGCTCAGTTCGCGCTATCTAAGTCCCACGCGCCATTACTTGGCGAACTAACAAGTTACACTGCGATTTCTGAGAACTGAGAACACATGTACATGGCAATGGTGAAACTTGATTAACCACTAACACAATTGGATCGTTGTACTGTATAACTCTGTTGTCCAATCGAGTAATCTGCCGCAAACAAGTTTTAATGTTTATGTCGCAAAATGTAAATATTTACACGACCGAGCAAGTTAGAACGGCATATGATAGTCGTGCTTGTGCTAGCACTGAGCTGAACTTGCAGCTCGGAGCCCACCACCGAGAGGCAGGCGCACGATATTCCGGTGGTGGTCATATTAAAAAAAAAAAACTACCTCAGTTTTACAAAAATAAAGTTGGATTGAAACAATAAAAAAGTGGTACTGTTATAAGGTGAAAAGTTGTACTTTTCAAATAAAAAAATATAATGATATCAGCTGTAATACTATATTACCATAAAAAGCTACATACAAACCATACTGCTTGATGTACCACTTTTGTTCCTGTAAAATTGTATCTTTATTCTTGTACAACTATGAGTTTAAGTTTTCTTTTTCCTTTTCAGTCTGAACCTAATACTAACAATGTGTGTGTGTGTGTGTGTGTGTGTGTGTATATACACACACACACACTAATAGTAAAATTAGAGCCTTTTTACATGTTTTTTGACCATATACATTATAATTTTGATGGTAGCTTTCAACTGCTAGCATGGTAGGCACGTACACACTGCTCCCCATGCCCCACCTAAAAAAAAAATAAAAATAACCCACAAGTCACTAATATCAAAACTCTTGTTTAAATATGAACCATGAACTATCTGTCCTTTTCATTTCAGACATCTTTCGCCTGAGCCTTGGTAAATTTCTGCCCATCATAAACAGTCATGGTTGGTTTTAATATGGAAACTTAAAAAAAGCACAATTACACCATGCAAGAGAGTCACTACATAGAAAAATAAATGTGGAATGTATTTTGTGTTAAAAAAAAAAAAAAAAAAAAAAAAACATTATTGGAGTGGCGTGTTTAAAAACGAGTCCAACTGAGCAATGCCCACGATTGTAGGCGTTTTGGGGCATTGTTGGGAGATGGGGAAGGGTTCACTGTAAAGGACGATCATTCACAGGAGGGAGGCCACAAGAGAGCACTGTTCTACAGGAATCCTTCTCTGGAAATAAGAGAGATGGTTTGTTACTGCTTGTTTGCGGACACACTTAACATCTGCGACATCATCATTAATGGCCAGATGGCAACCAAGAGAGATTTGTGGTGTCAAATCTAATTTTGTATTTTTTTTTTCTGCTCCATTAGAATTGTTCAGAGATGCTCTACAGCAGTGTTTTCCAACCTTTAAAGGAGCCAAGGCACATATTTTACAATTGAAAAAAACCTCACGGCAAACCAACAAACAGAGATGTCACAAAAAAATAGACACACTAATTACTGTATGGTCTTCCTGTCATCTAAAAGAAAACCATTCATTTGTTCTGTCACTATGCCTCAATGAGGAACAAAGATACATTCTGTCTTGCAAATAAATGATTTTTTGAGCAATTAAGTAAAACTTGATAATTGACCACAGCACACCTGAAGAGGGCTCACGGCACACTAATGCTCCCCTGCACACTGGTTGGGAATCAACCATCCATTTTCTCAGCCAGTTATGCTCACAAGGGTCGTGGGGAGTGCTGGAGCCTATTCCAGCTGACGGTGGGCAGGAGGCGGGGTACACCCTGAACTGGTTGCCAGCCAATCGCAGGGCACACGGAGACAAACAGCCGCACTCACAATCACAATCCAATTAATGTTACATGTTTTTGGGATGTGGGAGGAACCCAGAGTGCCCGGAGAAAACCCACGCAGGCACAGGGAGAACATGCAAACTCCACACAGGCGGGTCCGGTATTGAAACGGGGACCTCAGAACTGTGAGCCCAACGCTTTCCAGCTGATCCACCGTGCCGCTGGTTGGGAATCACTGCTTTACAAGGCAAGCATCCCTAACATTTTTGTGCCATGGACCAGTTTCACATAAAGCAATGGTTTGATGGGCTGGGCTGCCATAGAAGCAAATAAAAACAAAATGATTAAAAATGCAACTCACTATTATCACTATTGTAGGGACTGAGCCCAGTGCTTGTTTCTATGAATGAGTTGGTCCAATTTTGGAAGACATTGACACCCAAAATGTGTTACTTATGACAATTGTTCTCTATAATTTCCTTTTGGTCCCCGTCATTGCAGAAAATCCATATTCACAAAGATAGGATGTTGAAAATTTAGTCAATGCTTTTTTTCCTCCCCCATCTCTGGATATTTTCCCTTGACTTTGATCCTGTACAGTACAGCTTAATTTGAGTGCCTGCCTTTTAATTGTTTAATAAAATGTCTTTTGTTCAGTCTTTTAGTGCAGCCTGGAACCAAGTGACCCTCAGACTGCTACCGGTCCAGACGTTGGGACCGCTCCAACAAAACATCACAGCCGTCATCTGACCTTTCAGTCTTCCTCAGAGGTCCATAAATCTTAAGGTTTCTTTAAACACGCACGGGCAGCGACCACACTGAGATCACTACCGCTATCCCGCACACAGTTTGCCTTTATACTGAAAGGCAACCCACATGAACAGTTTTAAACTCTACTACAGTTCTCCTCCAAGTCGTGGGTGTCGCTATCGCTTGTATCGCCTCAGACACCACAGGGTGGAGTTTCCATTTTTGGGCCATTTCCAGAATCCGTTTTTACTCTCCTTCCCAGAACAAGGATCAACAACAATTCCATTCATGGAACAGCTTCTGTTGGGAAAAAAAGTGAACCTAGATGACAGATGATGTGATTTAATTACACTCCAAAATCAATCAGTAAGGTGTCAGCGTAAGTGGTATGTGGAACGAAGGGGAATGCTGAGTACGTCATCACAGCATGTGACAAAAACGGAGAGATGACCTCCGCGGCATTTTACACACAGCAACAATTTTTGCCGTGCTCGTCAAGTGACGCATAAGGGCCACACTGCCCATTGGATCATTCATGTGATGCAATGCAGATGCTGTGAGCTGCGCGATCCTTTGACATCTGTCCATCTGTTTTAGTCTTTGTGTTTCCTTTAAACAAAACAATAGACTGCTCACTCGCTATTTTGGTGTGACCCTTTCAAAAGGCTCTGTGTGAAAGGCAGCGTGGGCGGAGAAGGCCCTCTCCCCAAAATGGAAACTTTTGTGGCTCCAAGGACGACAGATGGAGTGACGAGATGATGAACTGGCCGATTTGGAAGCTGGCACGTGGTTGATAAACACTCCATTTACATGAGGGGTTGTTGTGGAAAGTTGACGTTTGATCAAACTGTGGGAGGACGGGTCAGGTTTTACCAGAATACGGTGCCTCAAGCAGCATGCATCAAGTGTAGGAGCAGTTAACTGGAAAATATGATGGATGCAATATGGGTGATACGTGCACTCACACTTTGACATCCAGACTACAAGTAGCACTCATTAACTGTGACCTGTAGAAAGTGAGGTACAGGAACACAAATTGTATCTACAGAAAAACCTCTAATGTTAATCAATGCAATCCATTTCGTGACACCTTTTCCTTGGATTTAGAAGTCAATTCTACAAATAGGGGATAACAGATTTTGAAACAATCTGTGCCGTCATGGTAGAATAGTCTGCCTCATAGTTCTACAGTTCTGGGTTTGATTCTCAGGGTTTTCCTGAAAGTAATGGGTTGAATTCTAAACCCAACAATTGTATGGAAATTTGTATTTCGAGGTTCTTTTCCAATTACCCTAATTCTGTTCACAGCCTTTGTTAAGGCTGGTCCATCTGTGAAATAAGTTGTTTTGAATGACGACCTTATGCTTACACAAAATATGTTTACTGAAAATTTGTGATTATATTTTCTTGATTGATTAATAGAAAATGACTTTTTCTGAAACAGATTTTAATGATGTGAGAGGATATCTCTGAATGTTTCGACTCAGAGCAAAAATCAATTAAACACAAACAATCAATTCTTTGATGAATGGACTATTAAGACCATCCTTTGTACAACCTCAGGGTCATTCAACTATAGAGGTTCCACTGTACAAATAAAAATTGTTGGAATTGGTGGGAGTGGGATTGTTATGATTGAGAGGTAAGCACCAGTGTTATGGAAGGTACATTTTCCTGCTGATACTTGGAAAGAGAAGAAGTCTGTTGTGAGGTTAAAGGTAGCCAAAAGTCCTTACAAGTGCAAGCATTTTCTTCCTTTGCTAACATGCATGACAGTCATATCAATGACACAACAAAAACTACTTAATCTGGCCTCTAAGAAAACGTGACCAAAAGAAAGAAAACATTTTTCTAGTGGACCACACGAGGGGCATAAAAACAATTAAATGGAAACACTGAGTGGACAACCGGCCTTTGCTTGCCCAAATCAGTTCAACATAGTTAAGAGACCAGACGGAGTATACCTCAGAGACTCCTAAGATGAATAAAATAAATGACTCTGGGTTTCCCTTGTCCAGACACGGGTCATGGGGGGCCCTTTCTGGAGCCAGGCCTGGAGGTTAGACTCAAAGCCAAGAACCCGATGCCCAGGCCCATGAGGCCCAACAGGGCACACCCCAAAATGTCAACGTTCAAGCCCCTTCCCATGAGTTCACCACTTGTGGGATGAGCTAAGGGGGTCAGATATGAAGTGAGCTGGGTGGCAGTCGAAGGCAGGGACGTTGACGGTGTGATCTCTGGCTACAGAAGCTAGTTCTTGGGTTGTGGAATGTCACCTCTCTGGCAAGGACGAAACCAAAGCTGGTGTGCAATGTTGAGAAGTTCCAACTAGATATAATTAGGATTTGATACCAGTCCTCTTGAGAGAGATTGGACATATTTCCACTCTGGAGCTTCCCACCGTGAAAGCCACCAAGCAGGTGTGAGTATTATTGCCCCTTGGGTCAGTGCCTATACATTGGAGTCTACTACAGAGGACCCTTGGTCCCCTGTAACCCTCCCAACCCTGCAGTCTGTGCAGAACTGAAATACGTTTTGGAGAATGTCATCTAAATATTTCAACACAACAAATTTGATCAGGCACCTGAAGAATGGACAAAGTAGGTGTATGCCACATTCAAGCAACACAGCATGGGGGCAAAACACAAAAAAAAAAAAGTCAAAGAGAGGCAAAGTCTCTAGAAGACCCGACCACATATCAATGAGAAAGTTAGAGATTTCATGTCATTAACAACATTTTTTTAAGTAATTTTAATGCAATAAAGTAATTTAATTACACTAAGTTATCAAACCATTTTTTTTTGCTTTGTTGAAAGGTTGATTTGACCTAAACTTTTGCCAGTATTGGCCAATCTTTGAATGCCCCCACATATCATTCATGGTTTAACTTTTGTCTAAAATGCTGGAGAATACATTTGAAGATACTCTAGTCTACAGTACACAAGTATATACAACAAGTGAACAAGTCATGGAAACAGACATCTCTCCATCTTCTGATCGGATAGGTGATTGGTTGATTTTTATTTTTTTTTTTTTTAAACTTGACTAGTGATCGGTGATTGTCACCAAAAATCCTGCTCGCATAAAGCCTATACATTAATATACTTTTAATCTTAGAGGCCCCTTCTCTTGGCTGACATATGCTATAACTTAATTCAATGCAGGGTCTCTGACAGTCCTGCCCTCCTTTCTTGCTCATGATACTTGTTCAATTTGTAGCTTATTCACCATCATGAAGGCAATGATTAGTGTCATTTAGCGGAGTGCCTTTTTTAGCCACAATTAGCAACCAGTCGCTAGCCACCAGCAACTAAGGACCTTCCTGTCAGATCTGTTCGAAGCGAGTTTATTTACAATGACGAAAATGTGCTGACACGGGGGAAAATGACAGCATCAACAAACATTATGGCAATTGTTGGAGTCCAAATCTTATATTACCCAATCACAGCCGCGGTATTTTGATGGCAAGCACATGATAGCCTCCTGTTGCTAACTGGCAAACTTAGGTTACTTATATAACTGCGCACGTTGTTCTCAGATTGTAGATTATTTTTGATTTCATCATAACACTGGAGCATTCCCAGAACAAAATACGCTCAAATCCGACCACTTGGCATCCCTACATATAGTCAAGTTCTTCCGTTAGAATGGAGACACTTACTTCTTCTTCTCCTTGTCCCGCTTGAGTGTGGTGGAACCCCCTGCCTGCTGGGCTTGATTCTGCAAGAGCTCAGTGGCAGTCTTTTTCTGTTTAAATGTGTTGAGCTCATCGTCCAGGGACTTCTTTTTGTCCTCCAGCTTCTTCTTCTCATCCTGATGGAGCTTCTTCAAGCGGTCAAATTTCTCATGCAACTGTTTTGGGCAATGACGGAGGAGATAAATGAAATGAAAGGGAAATGAAATAAGGTGAGGTGCATGGCCACATGGCAGTAGCAGTGAGTTGTGGCTTACTTCTTTCTCTGCTTCTTTGAGCTCCGCCTCCTTCTCTTTAACTCTCTGAACAAACATTTGCCGCATTTCTTCTTCCTTCTTCTGCAGTTCACCCATGAACTCATTCCTCTTTGCTTCGTATGTCTCTTGGAGACTAACATGGCCAAAAGGGAAAGGGTTTGATATTGAAGGGCTTGACTCAAGATTAAAAAAAAAGGTAGAAAGGAGCCTTGTGTCTGGTACCTAAAGGGTTTGCTGTCAGGGTCTGTGTCCTTGAAGCCCATCTCCTCCAGCTTGCAGCGGCGGTACAGCTCGTAGTGGCGCGTGTGCGTCTGCTCCCGCAGGTCCTCCATGTTCACCCGGATCAGCATTTCTCGTAGTTTAACAAAGTCGCAGTGATTCTCATTCTCCACTGTGGGAAACACATTGAATAAATGGAGGACTAAGAACTGCACAGATTCAATGGAACCAAAAAAAAAAAAAGACTATGATAAAATATCTATTGACTGAGTTAATGTGTGAAACCATGTGATAACTTGCATGACAACACATGATCCGATGCCACAAAAAGTCTCTGGTTAGAAACAATTTAAACATACAAGTCATTTTAATACCATGTAGTATAAGGACAAAGTGAAATATAGTCTTGACTTGCAGATTTTAAAAACGGTTTTCATGCGTTTTTGAGCGATCAGTGCAGGAAATGGAGCATTATTTATCGTGGAGGTTCATGTATAAATGTCTTCAATAAGCAAAAAATCTCTTAAAAACAAGGAAATCAAAAGGTGGGTCAGATTGCATGTAATATAGTTTACATATCAACATTACATTGCATTGTTTACACATGATACTTTTGTTGGTGATAAATAACTTATGTTTTGCTTTTTTTCTGAGGTGGATGACAACTGTTGGACTACTGAAGTGGAGGAATCGCTGAAAAAGAAGCAAGACCTCGAAGTTGATCCTTACAACTTGAACTTTGCTGGACATTTCACATGCTCCAACTAAGGGCTAACAAACTTGTGTGGCTGCTCTATGCTTGAAGCACAACATTATGGATTGCTGAACTAGTCAATTAAAATCAATTCATAGTCCATTAGGGTCATGAACATGATGGAACAGCTCAACACGCCGAATGAGGTTGTACATGGCGAAGTAGGGAAAAAGGGCGGCATAGACTGACGGCAGGGAGCATGCTGCCATTTCCGGCGAGGCAGGAAGTCAAGCTAGCTTACCCTGCACCGTGCCCCAGGGATACTGGCGGGCTTTCACCATCTTGTTCCCGATCTTCACCTCCTCCGTGCTGCCCACGACTGCAAACGGCAAATGGCTCTGGGGAAGAGAACGAGACACGAGCATTGGTCCACCGCCAGTTAGCTACCTTATCACAAGAGTCCAGTAACTAACCCAAACAAAGCTCTACTAAATTATATAAACAACTCATTTCAGTATTATGAGATAAGATTTGTGATATGAGGCTATGTCCACGTGTACAGTCGGGGTTTTAACAGAGCTTTTTTTTTTTTTTTAAACAAAATTATTCTACTACAACACATGAACTATCAACATTACAAGATTTCCCAAAAATGCCACTTCAACCTGAGTACAATGCACCAAGAATTTTGAAACTCGGATGATGGGGTCCTAAGAAGTTTTCGTGTGTTAAAAAAAAAAAAAAAAAAAGTCATGCTTTTGTGTCTACAGAAACACTGGTCAAAAACATTCCAATTACCCCCCCCCCCCAAAAAAAAAAAAAACTGTATAATTTGATCATTTAAACATATAGTATTTCATCAACACTTTTGTTTCGTCGGGCAGTCTGGGAACCCCTTCTCTGATTGGCTGAAAGTTTCAGGTAAAAATATCCAACACTAAGCTTGTACCAACAAAAATTTTGAAGGGTTCTATTAGTCAAGGCAACAAAATCACCATGAGAATTCACACGGCGTCACTTCCCTTAAAAATTTGACTGAAATAGCGCAAAGACAACATTCATGACATGAGCAAAGTGGGTAGCACAGCAGGTCATATACTTCAGTAATCAATATATATTTTGTGGATGGATTTCTTATGGAGAATTTTAGAGGTGTTTGAAGTGTTCATTCCATCTTTGATTTGTTTGTTGTTTTTTAAAATTCAACAAAGATGGTAGTTAATTGTAACATTACTCAATGAAAACACAAGAACATGCATATCCAGACTAATAGGATGACAAAACAACAATGATGGTTTAAGAGCTGTTGCATCTTCTTGGGTGCATCTGATTCGGATGTCTCCCGGACGCTTAACTGGTGAGGTGTTCTGGGCACCTTTCACTAGGAAGAAACCCCGGGGACAACCCAAAATTAAATCTCTTGGCGAGCCTGGGAACACCTCGGGATCCCCCCAGAAGAGCTGGATGAAATGCCTGGGAAAGGGAAATCTGGGCATCCCTGCTCAAGCTACTACCCCCGCGACCCGAGACGGATAAGTGGTAGAAGATGGATGGATGAATGATTGAAGAACCCCTTTTTACACCAATAAAAGCTGGAATTTTCATGCCTTTTTATATGACTTTTCTGAATAACGGGTAAGAGGTTGACTCACAATTTTCTTTCCTTCACTCCATACTTTTTAGTGGCCATTTTAACACCTTCTGGGTCCCTAAAGGGTAATGCAAGTTCTCTCACTTCATAAATCTGGCCCAAATGAACCACCTTGGTGGCCATCCATCAGCTATCTACTACTTCATCTGTCTGGCCTTTCCAGGGTTACACGGCGCTCATCAGTGAACAATCTCTTGCACCAAGAAAACCCTCTGCATCATTGACTGTTATTGGTATAAAAGGAGAGAAAAGAAGGGAAACTCACATGGTGGCGCCGAGCCTTCTCTGACCTCAACCATGTTGAGAACCATTGTAGCATCTTCAAGCAAAACATTTATGAGGGTGGGAAACAATTCACATTCAAACAACAGCTCTGGGAGGCAAATATATAACATCCTTGAAAGACATTCAAGCAGAAACTGTCAAATACAGCGTACCTGTACTTACAAAATCAATCCCTTTCGAAAGTCATTTCGTAACATGAATTGTTCGTACGTAGAAGCACCTTTTACATGTAAATAGCTTAATCTGTTCCAAGACCCCCCTTCCCCACCCAAAATAAGCATTCAAAGTTCATAATGTAAAGAACTGTGTTCATTTACATTGGGCGACTACCCGAAGAGAAGGGAAAGTGACACGCAAAAAACATTGTGGGGGACAGAGGAGGAGGCAGCAAACATTTGACTGCCGAGAGAATACATATGTACAAATGTACGCATGCAGACCACTCCATTCCACTAAAGTTTTTGGGGCCCACGGTGAATAAAGATGAATAAACTTGTGAAAAAGTTGTACTTTTCCAATGTGCAAGCGTGATTCGGTGACAATTGAGTATCCAAGGGAAACGAAAAGCTTCATGGGTAAAGATTTACGTCTCTCATAGCTAATCGGATGCCAGTAAGATGCTACGGCGATAGGCAATCGGAGAGCAGATCTATTGCGCCACACAAACCAAGATACAGGATGTGCATCATGGGTAATGATTGACGTCCCTCCTGGCCTATGGACTCACTGACCACTACCACTTTTAATAAGTTTATGTAGAAATGACCTTGGAAGAAAAATTTAATGTACTCCTCTCCAAATTGAGTGTTTTCCTCCATGCTGCCTTATCTTTTATGGACAAACACTGAACTCAAACAGAGCAAAGGCAGCTATTCCATTCTGTAGTTTTGACTCGTGTATGAAAAAGATGAGAATATTTTCCTACACTATCAGTGGCTAGGCTTTACTGACAGCCGGAGTGATCTCAGATGATGCATCTCCACATTCATAACTGCGCCTTACGTTCATGGTGGAGTTGATCTCGGCGACTGATTCATCGTCAGTGGGGAACTGGTATATCTGCACGCCGTTGCTCACAAGCTCGCTGGTGATTTTAATCTTGAACTTGGCCAGCTCGCTCTTGGAGATGGCGTCAGACTTTGCAACGATTGGAATGATATTTACCTAGAGGTGGAGAGGAGAAGACAGTGGTTACTGTAAGATGGCATCGTTTAGAATGGACATCACAGAGGGGTACAGCTAAAGTCTTGTTGAATTTGTTCCTTCCTGGCGTAAAAATCTCCAATATATATTCTATAGCCAATTGCTATGGGCCATGATTTATTACCGGTGTGAGAGTTCGAAAACTATGATTAGAACTACAAAAGATCAACTGACTCCAATAGATCCAATCGGGCATCCACCATTTATTTATGATACTGTCAATGTAATTAATACCAATCAAACTCAAAATCAATATGAGTGATAACACCAGCCCTATTTTGAGTCAGAATGCAATAATTACTACCATCAGAAACACAATCGGAGATGATGAAAAATGTGACTTTCGCATCCACATCTCTACTTTCAACTCCGCCCCCCCCAACACACACACACGCGCGCGCACACACACACCCACACAGCCAGAAGGTGAACCTTTCAAGTATGGCCATGTCTGTTCAAAGGTTAAATCTTGTGAAAGACCAAGGCAGTTCTAAATGTCTAACTGTTCATCGCAGGGTGCAGCTGCTTTGGCAAACGCTCGAATGGCTTGTGGGGATGCAATCGTGACCCCAGACGAGAGCCTCTTGCGCAAACAAGGTGAAAGTCACAGGGTCAACTATGTTTCTCAGCTGAGTGAAACCTCAGTACAGATGATCTGCACACAGGCAGAAGGCCCTCTAAAGATTGTTGACCCGTGACGTGCTAATCCTTCCAGTCATGCTCAACATGAAGGATAAGCAGTGACACAAATTCCATTGCACAAAAATATCCATCCATCCATCCATCCATCCATCCATTTTCTTAGCCACTTATCCTCACGAGGGTCGCGGGGAGTACTGGAGCCTATCCCAGGTCTCAAAGGGCAGGAGGCAGGGTACACCATGGACTGGTTGGCAACCAGTCGCAGGGCACATCGAGAAAAACAGCCGCACTCACAATCACACATAGGGGCAATTTAGACTGTCCAATTAATGTTGCATGTTTTGGGGATATGGGAGGAAACCGGAGTACCCAAGAGGAAACCCACGCAGGCACGGGGAGAGCAGGCAAACTCAACACAGGCGGGTCCGGGATTGAACCCGCGACCTCAGAACTGTGAGGCCAACGCTTTCCACCTGAGTCACCATATCGTCCGCACACAAAATATATTTTGAGGAAACTGCAAAAATATGACAATTTGAGAAGGGGATCAATACTTTTTCACAGCATTGAAACATGTATTAGTCCCACAATGGGGAAATTTGCAGCATTTCACTTCCAATAGTGGATACAGAAAATATAAAAATACTAAACCCCATGCATTTGGCTGCAAGGGTTTGGGATGTAATAGTTCAGATCTGCGGGTAATTGACACCCTTTAAAGTAATTGCAACGGGGGAAGAAAGCTTCTTTAATCTCCCCCGCTCCACAAAATTCTTGAATTACCAGGGGCAGAGTGGCAAAAAGGGGTTTTGGCGTTAGTTTTCACCCAAAAAAAATACAAAATTGAGAAAAAAAATACCAATAGATGGATCTGCAGGTGCCAAACCTCAGGTATACAAGGGTCCAGTGTACAATATTCCCCTGCTATGTCACGGTTCATTTAACAGGGTCCTCCTCCACTTTTCTGTTTAACATTTTTTTGTGCTGAAATACCTTTACAATGGGTTTAAAAGTGTGGTTAAATATATTTGTGTGAAACAGTTATGTTAAGGCTTCAGACAATATTTTTATTCAATTAGTTACATTATTAAATGTGTATTTTAATATTTGGAAAGTAACTCCTACAGTGTACAGGATATCACTCCACTATTATATTGAAGATTATGTTGTGTAAAATGGAGGCATAATGAATGAGTGTGGTTAGAACATTTGTCTGACAGTTCTGAGGTTGGGGATTCAATGTAAAGGGTCTTCCCATTTGGAGTTTGCATGTCATCCCTGTGCTTGACTGTTTATGTTTGTTTGTTTTTTTAAATGGGGTACCCCTGTTTCATCACACATTCCAAAAACATGCTTCTTAGTTAACGCAGTGGTTTTAAAATTTTCTAGGGCACGCCCTCCACTCATATTTATTTTTTTGTGTAGACATCAAAGTGAATAATGTTATATGTATTTTTCATTTCAATATCTATTTTAGAATGTTTGTAGGGATGACACTTGACCTTTAACAAGCCGAAAGAAGACCAAGTTAAGGTAGGGGATTGTACTCTTTAGACTTCCAGGTACATTTAAATGTGACCTGCAACACTGAACATAGCTAATTGCAGGACTTCTTCGCAAGGCAGCCATTCTGCACCCACTTTTTTTGCTCATATTTCTGTCATACAGTGCAACAAATTTGAAGACAAAAAAAAGCATACAACACATGGAGCCACACTAACATTACAGCCGATTTTCAGTGATGCTGAGACCGTACCAATGGTAACGTTCTTAATTCATTTTTTGCATCCTTCACAAACAATTGGAGGGAATTTAAATTTCTACTGCTTTCTATTGATTCTGCAACTGCAATGCCATTACGCTTCTTACATAGGAGGCCAATAATAGCATCTATCGTCACTTCACTTCACACTAAGTGAAATGGAATTAGGATGAATGGGAATACACATCACATCAATGAACCATATTCTACGTCTAAACAAGCATTGAGGTGACCAAGATATTTACCTTGCTGTCGAGCTTTTTCATGGTCACCAGGTCCAGAGATTTGAGCGAGTGTCCAGTGGGGGCAATGAAGTAGAGGCAAGCATGGATGCGCGTATCATGGTAGCTGTGTAGCGTGCGCTTGATCTTCAACTCCTCTTGGAGATATGCTTCGAATTGGGTGTCGATGAACTCCACAATGGACTTGTAACTGGCGGTATAAAGGGAGGACAGTTTATAGATGCACAGCCTACAGTGAACCTCCACAAATGAGTTTGAATTTAGACCATTTGTGTAAAAGTGTGAAGGCCTCTTTGTACTTGTGCGTGTGGCAACAATGCTGACGTCACTGTGGCTATCCCTTACGTAGTTTACTGTTATACTTGAGCGCAACCCATGCACAGTTTTGAAAATGTGCTGCAGTTCCTCTTCACTAGAGGTGTCGCTACAGCTGGTGTTGGCGAGGACGCCACAATGTGGAGATTCCTCTGCATTTTTGGGTAATTTCCATAGCCGATTTGAGTTCCCTTTCAGAAGCAAGGAATAAAGCAACAACAGGAGTGACCATAGAACAGTGTCTACTTGAAAAAATGAAGCTAAATGACCAAATGATACGTCTAATTAGACTGCAAATCAATCGATCAAGAAGGCAGCGGAGTGGATGGTATGTGCCAAAAACAGACCAATCGCAAGAGATGATTGCCGCCGCGTTCTCTGCACAGCAACTTTTTTTTGACATGTGCACAGCAAGCTACGCAGAGGTGCTGCCCGGGGCAATGCGTAGGTCACATGATGCAATTCGGGCGTTGTCGACCACCCGAGCACGTGAGTATAAAGAGGCCTTAGGCATGCATAATCGCTTGTCGAGGTGTGATGTCATGTTAGTTGGTGCTAGTGTGTTATCTAGGCTAGCATAGGTCAAGCAGAATAGAGGATTTGTATCCCTTTTATGCCGGAACAGTTTTAGTTTGTCACAGTGGCGTGTTTATGTTGCCGTTGTGGTTTCTTAGTACTGGATTATAATTGATGCTTACGGAGAATCAGTCGATCATTCGAACAGAACCAAGTTTCTAGAGGGGAGAGGAAAATGAAATAACTATTTATAATTAACCAATGGGTTACATAAAGTAACTGGTGTACATCTTTACCTCTGAGGGGCAGTGAGGTGCATGGAATGAGATATACAGTACACTAGCAATGACAGTAGAAGTCACAATCAAATACTATAACAACTAATTTTCCACAGTTTGACGTATGTCTGCAATATTGCCTGTTTTTTTGTTTATACAGTGTTTGTATACCACTATTATTTTGAGAGCTATGTGCCGCAAAGTTGGTACTAATTTTTGTTAGCTCCTCAATGGTGTTTAGCTTTGAGCTAGCAATTTTTGTGAATAAAAACTAAGAATCTAAATCTGTAATGTAATTGAACATATAATTGGTGTCATTCTTTTTTTAATTGTACAGTTAACTTTGAATGGAGTCTCAATAATCATCTTAAAGCAAACAACATTCACTCTTACTCTGGAGACAAAAAGCTTGTGTGTTTTTACACACTTGGCCAATAAAGCTGATTCTGATTCCTACCAAGTTTGCACTTCAACAATCATTTCTTGTGTTCACGGCATCCAGGCACTGCTGGATAGAAGTGCTGGAACGGAGCAAGAATGGACTGCTTGTATGAGAGATCTACCCCGATCATATCCTTGTTTGTTTGTTTGTTTGTTTGTTTTTGGCAGGGGGGATAATAATGGACAGATTTCTGATCTCAAAGATAGGCTGGGGACACGTCTATCTGATACTATTGATCAGTTTCATATGATGGTGGTTTGTTTTAGGTGAAAACTTTACAACTGAATACCATGTATTAGTTAAACATTGTTTTTGGGAGGTGTCAATTATTCACAGATTTTTGGCATCTGCTGCAATGCTCAGGCACGATACCCAGTGGCGTTTCTCACAAGACCCAGTCCTGTTCGATTACATCCATATGAAACGCACCTGTCTTCTTTGTTTATCTGGTCTCCGAAGCCCACCGTGTTGACGACAGTAAGTTTGAGGCGCACATTGCTCTCCTGTAGTTCATAGGTGTTGGACTTTAGCGTCACCCCAGGCTGGTTGTGCTGGGTGGGCTCGCCCTCGAACTTTGTGTTGAACAGCGTGTCCATCAGGGTGGACTTGCCTAGGCCCGTCTCGCCTGGACAATAGGATGATGAAAATGTATGAAGGCGTGGGTATTATCTGCAGCTTTTCTTCACAAAGTTACACACATCTTTAACAAGCAGTATCAAAAGGGGTTTATGATCTCCCCTAGGTAGGTATTTTGTATTTTTCAATCATACAGGTAAAATAAAGCGTATACATTTAAATGCAATGGAGGATGTTTACAAAGATGTGGCACACTTCCTTTTTTCAACTGAATGACACACCCAGGGTCTGCTTGAGTGAAAGTTTCTATGTGAGGAAAGTTAATCACAAATTATTTTTTCAAAAGTAATATTGAAGAGGCAAACAAAATGTACAGTAAATGTAAATGCAAGGACCAGTACAGAGATCGCGAGCTGCTTGTTTGCTAATGTACGGTGACGTTCATTTATCTCGGAGGCAGTCAGATGACTCATTTAGTGAGCACAGTCTATTTTTAATTCTTCACAGCCTGACCCACCATCCATGTTGGCCCACTTTTATAGGATATCTCGCCATTTTCCCAAAATTCATTTTTAGGTTACTTCTCTGAATCCTAAATCATTTTTATATTTACAGTATATACTGATATTTTTTCTTAAAGATAATCTGCAAGGTCATGCCACACTAGGAAGACATTTTTCCAAGTATAATCAAACTGTAAAATGGATGAAACTGCCCAAAATGATTATTATTTCGGGGGGGGGGATTAAAATTTTGGCCTCTTCTTTTGCAATGCTAGATCATCACTTTTATCTGCTTACCATAATTTTGCACTTCACGTCCCACTATAATAAACTAATAAATACTGTAATGGGCATTAGAGTTAGTTACAACAAAATATCCTAAAATCAACAAAGATCTACAGCCTTTTAAATGTAACATTAACAGCACTTAAAAGTCCCACCAGACTTACGAATAATAAAGTCTAGTAGGCCTAAGAGTTGATTAAAAACTGATAAGTATACAGTATTGACTATAATTGTGTGTGTGTGTGTGTGTGTGTGTGTGTGTGTGTGTGTGTGTGTGTGTGTGTGTGTGTGTGTGCGTCCAACATTTACAGTACTTAAAAGTCCCATCGAAATTACCAAAAATAAAGACAGTAAGTAGTGTACAAGGCCTAAGTAGGTCGAGGCTGCACCAAAAAAAGCTGGGACACGTGACAAAAAAAAGACTGAGAAAGTTGATGAATGCTCATCAAACACCTGTTTGGAACATCCCACAAATGAACAGGCTAGCTGGGAACACGTGGGTGCCATCATTGGGTATAAAAGGAGCTTCCCTGAATTGCTCAGTCATTCATAAGCAAAGATGGGGCGAGGTTCACCTCCTTGTGAAAATGTGCATGAGAAATTAGTCAATTTAAGGACAATGTTCCTCAACATACAATTGCAAAGAATTTAGGGATTGTCTATATTATCGTCAACATGTTCAGAGAATCTGGAGAAATCACTGCAAGTAAGCAGCAAGGCTGAAAACCACCATTGACTGCCCATGACCTCCGACCCCTCAGGCGCCACTGCATCAAAAACAGAAAATGTGTAAAGTATATCACAACATAGGTTCAGGAACACTTCAGAAAACCAATGTCAGCAAATATAGTTTGGTACTAAATCCATAAGTGGAATGTTGTTAAAAGAAAAGGTGATGTAACAGTGGTAAACATGACCCTGTCCCAGCTTTTCTGGAATGTGTTGGAGCCATAAAGTTATAAGTTAATGACTGTTTGCTAAAAACAATCAAGTTTATCAGTTTGAACATTCAGTATCTTGTCTTTAAAGTGTATACATCTAAATATAGGTTGAAGTCTGTTATGTTAAACACAATGTCCGAACTTCATTGCAATTGGATTTGTAGACTTAAAATTGTGTAAATGAGAAAGTGAATGCTTGTTTGGCTTTGTTCCCGGAGATTGAATGGTGATGACCAGTCCACAGTGTACCCCGCCTCTTGCTCGAAGTCAACTGGCATAGGCTCTCGTACCCGTGACCCATATGAGGAAATGCATAGTTTCTGAGCCATCCAATTTGCTGTGATTGACACAAAAAAAAAACTGGATAGCTAAACAAATAACTACCTCGTTTGCAGCAAATAAATAGCCAAAGCAAAGATGCCAAAAAAAGACAACTATAATGTGTTTGTACTACTGTTATTAAGCAAGTTAAACAAAAACAGATTTACAGTGTAAGTGCTTAGTGATGACTACAGGAACTCGTGTGCGTAATTGACAAAAACGCCCACTTTGATTGACTGGCTCGCCACAGACAGTTGATAATGTTGATCAAAAGCAGCGGGACCTTTAAAAGAACTTGACCTTATGAGAAACTTGGAGTATTACTCAAAATGTTTGTGGAGCGCTGCTGTCTGTTTTTACACATTTCCACACAAAAAGTGTTAGTTAAAATGGCAACAAGCACATAAAAATAAACCCACATTATTCAAATAGCAGTCATTATGCTTTTTTTTTTTTTTATTTTATCTGTCGTACCATATGACGTACATACCGACACAGAGGATGTTGAAGCAAAATCCATGATTGACAGATTTGTTGACCAGCTGGTCAGGCATGCTGTCAAAGCCAACATGACCGGCAAGTGGTACAGCACGGGCACCTTCTCCCTAAACACAAGAAAAAAACAAAAAGGGTTGAGTGAACACTGTCCTACAGGAATGACCATCCTTTCTTTCACTCTTGATTAATAGTTGTTAGTATCTGTTACACATTTACACTGCTGACTTCCTGTTTCCTGGTCTCTCTTGTACCCTCGAGGACCCGGCTGAGGGTGTAGAGCTGGTCAACTGTTCCATGGCCAGGACAAAAACCACACTGCTCCTCCTAAATCTGAGATGTGATTTCTCGATGGACCCTGGTTTCCAGCACCCCTGAATAAACCTTACCAGGGAGGCTGAGGAGTGTGATCCCTCTGTGATCCCTCTGTAATTGGAACACAACCTCCAGTCCCCTTTCTTAAACAAAAGGGGACCACCACCAGAGTCTGCCAATCCAAAGGCACTGTCCCTGATGTCCATGTGATGTTGCAGAGTCGTGTGAACTAGGACAGCCCCACAACATCCACAGCCTTCAGGAACTCCGAGCGAATCTCATCCACCCCTGGGGCCTTGGCCCTGAGGGGGTTTTTAACCACCTCGGTGATATCAACCCCAGAGATAGGAGAGCCTGCCTCAGAGACCCCAGACTCTGCTTTCTCATTGGAAGGCATGTCGGTGAGATTCAGGTCTTTGACATACATATTCTCCCACTAATTCACAAAACACGCACTTTAAATACTATCTACATTGTTAGTGTCATAATTTTATTGTTGAAATGACACTGATTTTGCATGACATGTTAACTAATGACTTGCCCACACCTGTCATTGTGAGGGGGAATGTAAGTTAGTTCTTCTGCTTACAAAAACAAAAGTCCTATTAATCCTCATAAGCACGTGAGCGCCATCATAGAGTAGGTTGCATGCACGCTAAAACATATGCTAGCATGAATGCTAACAACGTAACCAGTGTGTTCGATTGTATGTACTTCATTGGACCGTGCACACAAGAACATTTACAGATTTTGGAACTCAGTGCACACAGAAGGCACACCGCATTATAAGGTGTCCCATCCAATTTAGAGAAAATTGAAGCCTTTTAAGTGTGCCTAACGGTCATGAAAATACAGTAAATTATGAAAAAAAAATTCAAAATTCACAATTATGCAGGACCGCAGACGGTGAAGCACAAATGAGCAAGGGTATACTGTTATAAGAACCGGAAAAAATGCCAGTGTAAATGAGAAACATACTGTACTGTAAATGAAAAAAAAAAAAACATCTAACCCGTTATTAAAAAAAAAAACATGCACTGTATTAAAAAAAAAATAATAAAGAACATCTTGTAAATGAAAAAAATATATTCATCCATCCATCTTCTCCCACTTTTCCGGATCGGGTCATGGGGCAGTATGAAAAAAAAAAATTAACTTCTACTAGATGGATTTCGCGGGTATTTTTTGGAAAACAATCCCCATGTTAAATGAGGGAACACTGTAACTGTCACTTCCTGATGGTGACACAATATCTCATATATGCATTAAATCGGATTTGGGCACTTGGACTTGAAGTGTACAACCAGCCTTTGATTTTCCAAGTATGACTAATATTGTGGTAAATGAATGTAATTTTGATTGTGAGGCCAGTGCTGTTAAACAAGGCAGCGCCAGCATTCTATTACATCGCATGCAGCATCTCTCTGGACAAAGTGTAAAAATCACCACTGAACCATGTGTGGGTGTGTGTGGATGGTAGCGGTGGTTAAAATGCCTTTTCCTGCACCCTACAATGCTGCAATCAACATTAAAAAATATATTTAGATTACAAGGCCACGCAAGCATCTGATATGTGTCCTTACTTGGAAATATGGTCAAAGTTATGACAGCAGAAACATTTCGACGGTAGGAGTTCAATCGTTTTCAAAAACACAATTATTTAGAGCAGTGTTTCTCAATGTGAGATTCTTGGACCCCCACTTGTCTGTGATATACCATAATTTCCCGAATGTAAGCCGCGACTTTTGTTACATGCTTTCAACCCTGCGGCTAATACAATGATGTGACTCTTTTATGCATTTTTTTCTAACGGCACTTGAGCAGAAAAGGTAAAAATGAGACAGGTGGAAGACAGTTTCTGTGTTGAGGAAGATGCAAGTTTAATGTAACTTTGCATTTTATGCATGATTAAAATTAGCATAAACAGATCCTCATCATGGAAAATGCAAGAAGTGCATATGATGCAGCTTTCAAGTTAAAAGCTGGCCGATAAAGAAGGAAACAGAACTGCTGCACGTAAACTTGGCAAATGAATCGATGGTGAGACGCTGGAAACGGCAGCGGGAAGAACTGGAGGAATGGAAAAAGATGAAAAAAGCTTTCAGAGGTAATAAAAGCAGGTGGCCTGAACTGTGTTGCTGCTATGTTACTGCCGCGTCTCAGTGACTTTTATCGGTATGATTTTTTTTTTTTTAAACCAGCCCTCTTAACGCTGCGCTAGCATGTTTCTCCTGTGTTACTGCCGCGTATCAGTGACTATTACCGTTATATTTTTTACTCAGCCCTGTTAGTGTTGTATTACTACCGTATTGCTGCTTTGTTACTGCCATGTCACAGGCACTGTTTTGGAAAAAAAAAAGCTAAGGTAGATTATTAAAACTTTGAAAACTCTTTTTCCTTAAAAAATGTACTGGGTGAGGCTTATAATCGGGTGCGTCTTATAGTCCAGAAATTACGGTAACTGCAAGGGATCCATCCATCCAACCATTATCTGAGCCGTGTATCCTCATAAGGGTCACGGGAAGCAAGGGATCTGTGTGGATAAAAAATTAACATGTCTTTTTTTCCCCCCACTAATACCACGTTTCACAAGTGTAATTCATTGTGATTTAATAGGAAACCTTGCCCACATTTATATATAGTGTCAAAGTTATCGCATGAAGCTGTAAATAAAAAGTTAACATGATCTGTATTCTTTTCGAATTATGGGCCCACTAGTGTTTCAGTTGGCATAAATCAATCAATTCTTAATATTTTTTTCGTCAGAAATCAGCACAAAAATAGTGTGGGGAAAACACACTAATTTGCAAGGTTCAAGGAGTCTTCAGGGTTGATCAAAAATTAATGATGGATCAGGGATCCCCTAAAAAGGTTGAGACCTATGGATTTAAGAGGGGTGAGATTTGGGCATGAACAGCTGCTGTACTCCGCAATAAAAATTACATTACATTGGACAAACAGCATTTAAAGTATCTTAGTTGGAACCAGTGGCAGAGTTACCATTAGGCAAACATAGGCAACTGCCTGGGACACCAATATTTCCAGACCCCCACCCCCACCCAACCGTGTCATAAAAATGTCATTTAAGATTTACTATCACAGGCATGTAACCTTTTTTCCCAGTGACACGGATTTTAACACGAGGAAGAGACAGACGCTCTTGCCAGTTGCAGTAGTACTAATGTCAATCTCAGCCAAAGAACGTGTTGTAGAGATAACAGGTAGAATGACACGAGTAGCGCTTTTCATCATAAAGACGTGTTACAAATGTTGATGTTCTTATCAATTGCAATAAAAGTGTTCAGAATTTTTTTGAAGTACAGCACTTAATTTAACACAGGGAAATGGACAATCATCTCAAATTCACACTTATCAATAAATTATGACAATTAATATCCAAAATTATTGCAGTACATGGATTTTTAGGGCCCCATGACTGGGTTTTATCTTGGGCCCCCAAATGACTAAATACGCCCCTGCTTGGAAATGCAACATTCCTAAAACCCTTCCTGCCTTTCACGACACCCACAGCCAAGTTCCACACACCAACCAGCTGCAAAATGGGATGTCAAACTCAGAAAAAAACGTGCTATTCTGGGCACATTGTCTGTTTCTTCTTTTTTTTTTTTAAGACACCACAGTAAAATATGTGCAGTGACATTAGAAACCAGACCTTTTTTCAATTGCAGGGTTAAATACCAAGCAAAACTGTTTTTTTCCGGTTACACACTCATGACAACGCCCGACTGAAAGTAGAATTGACTTGTATGAGATAACATAACGGAAATGAGCATCGTAGCAGTGGTGAAATGGGGGTGGGGGGGAATAAAATGAAAAGCCTCTTTACAATAGCCCTCTTTTCCGCAGCCTTTCATTTGGTAAAATTAACATTTTACGAGGCACTTTTCCATTTTGGAAAACAATAGTATCAAACAATACGCGCAGAAGATACAAAACGGTGGAAAAATAACATTATCGGTACTGATAACGAAGCCTCGCTGAGTTTTGAATTGACAATTCCAGATTAGCATAATCTCAAAACGACAATTTAAAATAAAATGAGGAGACCCACAACGGGGGGAGGAGGCTGACCAGCACACCCAGTCCATACAACACTTCCAATTGTGGACGGGTTTTGAATAGCTAGGGTTAACAGTATTAAATAATAATGCGGGATAATTAAAATGGGCTACTCACCGCTTGCCTCGCTATCTCCGTGGACGCCATTGGTGACAGCCGTTAGCCGAACAAACCCTCCGAGTTGAGCGACAGAGCGGGGGAAGCTGAAGAGCTGAGTTTACACCGACAGCTCACCCTCTTCTTCGGGATATACCACTGCGAAAAGGCATTTAACAAACCTTATTTCACTTTCCCCATCCTATATTGTACCAAACTCTATTTCACTAGTCAAATAAGCCTTACATTATTCCATGATATATCCAGTATGGATTTTTAATTCACCATAAACGACCCTTCTGACCAAACACTATACACGTACATCCCCTACGAGGTGAGTAATGGATTCGTCCACACGGACGCGCTGTGAACCTGAGTGAATGAAAAAAATAAATACTTTGTATTACTTTGAGCAGAAGATAGCGTGATGGCCAATATTATACTAACATTTAAACATTATTTCTTCTCGCTAATTAATACACTCATTTTGTGTCTACCTACGTCCCTTGCACACAATGGATGTTACGTAAATATGTTCACGTTCGTAACATCAGTAACGCACGTTGGGGTAACATGGATACTAAATTAACATAATGGGGTATTTCATGTGTTAATAAATTTAATTAAGTTACGGTTAGCTTGTCTTAAAATCAAGACTTCAGTTACATAGCACAGTTTGAATTTATTTAAGATAAAATGTATATTGAATTTGTGTAGAAAAAGAAAACGTGAGTAAAATAAGACGGAAGTGTAAATTTAGGTTCATGCCCAGTCACATCCGGGTTACATAATATCGACCAATGGCATTGAGAGCAGCGAATTTAAAATGAGCCGCGGCCACGTTTCCGGTTCATACCAAAACATCTTTGCCCTTGCGAGGCTGAGACTGAACGAGCTGGAATAAGGCGACGGTAATGCCACCGTTAATACCTTGATTTTTTTTTTCTTTTTTTTCCGTATTTTATGACCTCGCCTTCGTGTTTTGTGACATGTCTGAGCATCTAAAATCGCGCTACTGTAGTAAGCTTTGTCGGAACGGCTTTCAACGTTTACCCATACATGCAAACGTCTGCCTGTTTTATTTCCAAACAGACGAAATGGCTCATATCAGTGCAGAGCGTGAAAACCAAAACGTTTCTTTCAAACCAGGTAGGAAATGTCTGTGTTAAATTTGTATTTTGTCGTGGCTTGTTCTGGGGACTTTCACACTTTCATGTCGTCTACTCAGAGCTATCATTGAAGACGCCACTGAAATCCATGAAAACTCCTCTCCGTCCTCCTGGTCGAAAGGCTTTCGGGACTCTCAACACGCAGTTTTTGAACACCCCTCTTGCCAATAGGCAGGAGAAGACTACTGAGAAGCTTCAGGTTAGTGGTGTAAACGTAATGTCTCATCGTTTTAGTTAGGGTTCCAAAGTGGTGGAAGGTTTCTTGTAACGTTCCATGTGAATTAAAATAGAGGAAATTTTGGAAAAATTCTAAATCGTGAACTTTTACTGGGAAAAATTCAAGGCGCAGCCACATATTCACAGTTGAGCTTTGACTTTGAATCAAAGAGGAACAAGACTGATGTATCCATGATCAGCATTTAGGTGCCAGGATGCTGTAGTCTTACGATTTTTAACTTTGCTAGTACACACTTACAAAAGGAATGAACGAGATTGAAACCTCTTTGTTCTGACTGCACTTAAATTTTAGGACCAGCACTCATCTCTCAACTGCTGGATGGGGAGATGCCAAGGCAAAGAGTGTAATGGTTAGATCATCTTTAAACAAAAACAAGTCCTATATTGCTAATATGCTCCACTGGAGGAAAAATGTTCTATTAGTACCTTAATCCCCCCCCCCCCCCCCCAATTGTCTTATCTTGTGCAGACAGGATGATGGCGAAAGAAACAGAGTTCAATTTCAGAGGTGCCTGTGACTTTACAGCCTGTTGGAACTGCTATCTTTTACCCTATACTCATTATTTTTCTTTATGGTTTGTGTTGTGCTAATCTGTTTATTTTGCTTTTGATTTAAACAGTGACATTCTTCTGGCAGAGCTTTGTGTCTTAGACTCACCAGCTTGCTCACAACAGCTTTGCAAATGGACCTTTGACTGTCCACTCTTTTTACTTGTATTGTGTGAAATTATTTCTCTGCTAGAAATTATATTTGAACTATACTAAGCTTTGTCGGAACGGCTTTCAACGTTTACCCATACATGCAAACGTCTGCCTGTTTTATTTCCAAACAGACAAAATGGCTCATATCAGTGCAGAGCGTGAAAACCAAAACGTTTCTACTAATGACTTTTTTTTTTTGGGGGGGGGGGTTAATTGTCATGCCCAGCCCTATGACGTATCAATGAATAGGTTTCCAATGACATCATTAGACCAATCTGATAAATTAACAGTAGGACAAAAAACTCGTGTTCTCTCTCTCTATGACATGCAAGATGGTGTAATTGGAAACCTAGCCATAGGGGAACACTTAAAAATTGTGGCTAATTTTTTTTTTTTTTTTTTAATTGGAAAAATTGTACCACTTCACACAAGCAGCTGTGTATTTGAAAGCGTTGTGGGGAAAACGCATTCACATGATTCCAGGACCCTTTGTACCTCAGACCTAAAGACAATTGTATGAAATGATCTCATGACATGGAAGATTGGAATTTGAAGTGTTGGGGGGGGCATCAGCACACAATAAAACAGCAGATTGTCTTTTGCCTTAGTCAAGGTAGAACTACTTGGATGAAATCTGGTTTTTAGTCAGGATTGTGCTGAAATAATATTTTCCGCCAGAATGGTAGTTTCCCAGTAAGTGTTAACATTCAATTTTTAATTTTCACTGAAAGTTTGCAACTGAGTTGATTTTAGCTTTTTTTTTTTTTTTTTTTTTTTTTCCCCCCCTTCCCCTGTACCCCATAGGAAGCCAAAGTCAAGCATGCACCTCAGAAAAAAGCAGAAGACTATCCACCGATTGAAAAACTCATTCCCTATGATCCATTGGGTTAGTGTCTTTTTAAAGACTGTGGTAGAGATGATAAACAGCTTACTTTTATTGTAAAGTTTTTCTTTCCCGCCCCATTTCAGAGTTTCAGAAATACAGCATTCCAGAGGATATAGTTCCTCTCGGCAGTCTTGCTCTGGCTGGTCTGGCTTTCCCACAAGGGCTTCTTCCTCCATCCAAAGACGACCCGCATCCTTACCTGCCTCCGCTCCCAAGCATGTCCCCTGAGAGAATGCCACAACGCTTTGGTAAAAACACTCATCCCATGGGTGTACTGCACCCATTATTGATAAAACGTCTCCTGTTGTGTGCTCGGGAGCCATTTTGATGCAAAGTGGCTTTGACGCACTTTTTTTTTTTTTTTTTTTTCTTCTCCCCTCTTTCAGATGGTTCATCAGAGTATGACACATTCCTCCAAACAATTGATGAGCTGACCATTGAGTTACCCCCAGAGCCCGACACTGACTAAAGTGTTTAGTCAGCTTTCTGCTCGTACTGTGACCTTTTAGAATTTGTTTTACAGTATTAAGCATTTGTTTTTATTTATCTACATTGTGTGTCACTTTTTAAAGCAGTTGCATAAACGTCTTTGGAAAAACTATGTACTTCCTGGTGTTGCAATCAATGATCACGTGATGCATTCGCGCTTTGAGATTACCGTGAACTTTGGCTCAGTTCCTCTGGGGAAGTGAAAGAAAAGTCTGCGCCTCGATAACTAGTACCTTAAATTGCACATTTTCTTTAAATGTTTTACATTGACTAGCGCCGATGAGTCTTTCAAACGTGAGTTAGCGACCAATTATGAATCCTAACAGGTAAGTCGCGTCAACGATCAATAGGAATACAACGACTGCTTTTGAGCTCGGGTTGGACAAAACGGAGACTGTTTAAATATCTACATTTGAATTACACTCTGGGAGGCTATGTTGTAACCGGGAAGGGAACGCATTCAAGTTTTGACATTTCAATTCTCCGAATAAGCGGAACTGCAACACCATGGACGGCAGTAGGCCGTCTGGTCAGGATGCCCACAGGGAGCAAGGGTCCAGACAATACCCCGTTGTGAATCGACCCTCCCGGTATGCCGTGCCAGCTGCCCCGCAGCGGAGGTCGCGGCTGCTGCAGATGCGTCAAGACGACGCAGACACACCTGCCCAGCAGAAGAATTGCAAAGAGTTCCCGCAAAGTCGGTTGGCGTTGGCTCTGTACCCCATGGAGCACGCGTGGATGCTGTCAGCCGCGGAGGGCAACTGCGACGCACTGCTCGAGTTTGTGTCCGAGGAGCCGCTGCTTCTCACCAGGAGGGACTTCATCAGCGGCTACTCGGTGCTCCACTGGCTAGCCAAGAGAGGCCAAGACGAGACGCTGCTTAAGCTGCTGCACCGGGCCGAGAGAGCCGGAGGGCGGCCGGTGTGCGTGGACGTGCGGGGGAGCGGTGGCCTCACCCCGCTACACGTGGCCAGCATGCACGGCCACTACGCGGTGGTCAAGCTCCTTGTGGGTGCGTTCGGCGCTGACGTGGACGTCATGGACTACGGCGGCAGGCGGCCCTGGCAGTACCTGCGGCCGGACGCCCCCCGCGAGATGAAGGAGCTGCTGGGGACGTGGGATGACGAGCACGCCAGCAGAGGGGACCGCAACGCCAACAAGAACTGTAACAACAGCAGCGGCGATGTGACTGTGACGCCGGGCGAGGAAGCGGAGGGTGTGGCGGACGAGGTGGACTGGTTTAAGAGGAGGGGGGGCAGTAGGAGGTTCGGCTCCCTGACAAGGTTCTTCTCATTCCGCACCATTAAACACTAACATTTTCACTCACTACATCTTCTTGTGGAATCATTACCTTCAAAGTGCTTTTTGGATCTCTGCTTCTTCCTAGCAATATTTGTGTAGCAGTAAGTGTAGCTTATTTTTCCATCTTGGGTACTGCAGTTATATTTGACTGAAACCAGCAAATGTCAGCTATAAACAAACATCTGCAGTTCTGGGCAGATTGAGGGTGAAAACCAGAGACTGCTTTTCTCATTTTGCTGTTTGGTTCCCAATTAAACATTTGAAGTCAATCAGTTTTTGCTCCCGCTATAATTGAAGTGCCATTTTGTGCTCAATAAATCAAACTTTGACAATGTACACCAAGTATGTTTGATTGCAGATCTTTAATTTTCAAACAAATGTAGAACCAGAGTGTACAAAACAGCTGTGGCTCCATCCAGCATGGAGCATCTCCCTGCTGGCAGCTGGAGGTCTTTGATGGAAAGGAGTATGGATTCTGTTTAACGTTTACAGGCCCAGCTTTGTCCTCCTCCAGTGTCTCCTCTTGGAGTTGTACCTGTAGAGCGAAGCAGAACAAAGATTAATGAGCACTTTCTTCTCAGACTCCAACTAATATGAAGACAAATGTGGTTTTAAAGAGTTCCTGTTTCCAATTAACACATTTCACCACATTCTACAACAATGGATTACTGTTTAATGACGGCTATTGGGGAAAAGTTAATTCCAGCATTATCAGCAACAGAATACACAAAAATTACAATAACCCACCACTATATTATTGGTCACTTATTGTAGAGCTAATATTTCACCACAAACTCTCACTTAACAGAATAAGGAGCCTGTGTGTGTTTTTATGGACCGGACACACTCCCTGGCTCAATCGAGGAATAAAAGCCCGCTGTGACAGTGCATCAACATTCTCACACACACACACATTCTGTCCAAGCCACAATGCTGCAAAGGTCAGGATGCATGCAATTTTTTTTAATTCAAATGAACAATGCAACTATAAAAGCATTTGATCCAGCATCACCCCTAGTCAATATCCCTTTAAATGAGGTTTTTGCTTGCACATGGCACAGGAAATGGCAATTTTCAGTGCAATCAGTTAAATAGAAGTAAAACTTTCTACAGAGTTGTCATATGTCACAGATTGTATTTTGTTACAGAAATTACAATGACTTGTTACAGCCTTAAAGGTCAAGTGTCATGAAATGGATGAATTTTAGTATAATATTAATGGAAAAACCCACAGAACACATTCCTTTGTGTTAGCCAAAATGCTGGCTCATTGCATTGCTGGACATTGCTTGAACACTCGGGAGAATGGAATTACCCTCCATAAGTTTGAAAGAGACCCTGATCGTTGTGAAAAATGGATTGCACAGGTGCAGAGGACAAGCGCCTCGTGGGTTCCAAATCACAGGTCGGTGTGTATTCAGCTACTAAAAAAAATAATAGTTTGGGGCAGACCACGTAATCGGTCTCTCATAACGTAACAAAAGATCCACGTACGAAATATGTCGATGTGCGCGTCGTACGGCGGCGAATCTGAAGAACCCAGCCAACAATGCCTCACTCAGCCTTGTTCGCGCAGTAATGCGCCCCGGCTCGAAAGTGTTCATCGCGTATTGCTGTGGCTGTGAACAACCCTCTAAAAGCAGCACGCCTCAGCTCCATTATATGCCACCACGGTGCCAAAAATCAGCCCTGAGGCGCCGCATTCGGCGGCCACAGCTTCTGCGAAAGCTGCGCGTCGGGCTTTGCGGACGGGGGCGGCTCTGAAGAACCCAGCCGAGAATCTGTTACTCAGCCAGGTGCGCGCAGTAAAGCGCCCCGGGTGACTGTGTTGTTCATCATGCTGCGGCGTCTATGAACACCCCCCCTAAAGCAGTACGGCTCGGCTCTGTCATAAGCCACACCGGCCGGCGATGAGCTGCGATGGCTCATCTCGGCCGCGGAAGTGGATCGGACGGGGATGCGGTTTGGCTGTGATCGCATATCATCTGAACATGGCTCGAAACAATAGTGTAATATTGCCCTGAGGGCTCGAAACTATAGTGTAATATAGCCCCGGTAACTTCACTCGGTTGTGTGGTGTTCTCATTTTCGAAAAGACCTTGTTTCAGAAGGGACGTGTTCGTCTCCCATAGTTAGGGTGCACTGCATGTTTTCATTGGCGAATGTCTGGGTGACGTCACTTACAGAGGATGCAGCCAATGTGGCGACCACTTGGATATCGCAGAATGACACTTCTGCAACATTGCGCATGGATGACGCGCTCTCTGCTCACGTTTATTTTTTCGTATGGACATTGAAGTGAATAATGTTATATGTATTTTTCATTACAATATCTATTTTAGAATATTTTAGGGATGACACTTGGGCTTTAACAGCGACTGTGCCAGATATGGGGAGAAGTCTACGATCTTGACAATATTGCGTCCCGATTGAACAGCTGCTATCTGCATACTTTTATTACGCGCCCCCCCCACCTTTCCAGCTGCCAACCCTCAAACATCATGTTTTAAGGGATTGTAAATCATTGATCGCTTAGATAAGGGGTGCCCAGACTTCTTCATCCCAAGATGTACTTTTCAAGCAGCCAGCCTGGGGTTTTATCCACCCATCCATTTTCTTAGCCGCTTATCCTCACAAGGGTAGCAGGGAGTGCTGGAGCCAATCCCAGCTATCAATGGGCAGGAGTTGGGGTACACCTCAAACTGATTGCTAGCCAATCGCAGGGCACATAGAGACAAACAGCCACACTCACAATAACACCTAGGGACAATTTAATGTCCAATTAATGTTGCATGTTTTCGGGATGTGGGAGGAAACCGGAGTGCCCGGAGAAAACCCATGCAGGCAAGGGCGAACGTGCAAACTCCATACAGGGGGGTCAGGGATTGAACCCAGGAACTCAGAACTGTGAGGCCAACGCTTTCCTGCTGAACTACCGTGCTGCCCCTGGGGTTTTATTTCTCTTTATTTCAAGCACTACAACAAGTGACATTCCTATTTCCAATACTGATTCACTGCGATCCTATCATTTACTTAGTAGGCGGGAACTAGACTAGTACATTTTGACCGCTTGATGGGGCCAGAGATTATTATTCCTAATGAGGTGTCGGTATGTACAGTTGACTGAAAGTATGAATAACTTCATGGGGCTTCATCTCACCGCCACTCAAATAGCAAGCACATGGCACTAAATAGAAACCATGGAGTGCTGAGTTCCAATTTTGACATTTGAGATTAATTGATGTGGTGCAACAAGGGTTAAAAAAATACATTAGCAAAAGCGAATTAATCCATAGAAATATATTTGAAAATGGCACACCAAAATCTCATTCTGGTATTTTGATTCTAGCTACAACTGTGTCCACTGTTACATGGTTGATATAAAAAAAAAATATTCCAGCCATTATGTGGTAATGCTCTTGAAAAAATGTTGGCAACACGGAAATTCTGACAAATTGTTCTGAGTGAATTTTTATAGCTTGGCAGCTCTCATACAACAATAATGACCTAGCTAACAGTGTTTCAGCAACAGAGCGTCCTCTTCATCCTCACACTGAGGAAGAGCATGACGAGCTCAGGGGCTGGAAAATAATCTCAGCAGGATTAATGGCAGCACTTCACAGTGATCAAGTGCAGCAATTGCAGACCTGCTTTACTTGAGCGTGCAACTCACCATGATGCAAGGTGTCAATGCCCCATGCAGTTTTGTCAACAATTCCGTCACTGGTCAATCTAACAATTGACCCCTCTGTGGATGTTGCGCAATACGCATCAGTGACCAATCAGAGGCCAGAGATCTGCATAATCTCAGACTCAAATCTCAGACAACGCTGGCTGGATGGTCCAGTATAGCTTCTGTTGGCTAAGAGGTGTAGTCACTGACTTTGTAATAGTGACGACAGGTATCCTGAAAGGCTAGTTGGTGGAGTTCGATTCGTACCCTTTCCAAAACCGAAGACCCAGTACGAAAAATGCCTTTGATGGGTCAAACTTTGTGGAAGACCGCATCATCTACTAAATCCATCTAATATCAACCGGAACACATATGTTTGCACGAAGGTATGCCCTATATTTGATTTTCAATACATGTCTCGAATAAATTAATTCGAAGTTCTTCGCTGGCATAACACTGCTGCGTGTGAACAATTGACACACTTATTCTTTGTTGAGCGATATTTAGCGATGATCGGACTGCACAAACATATTGATTTCTTGCTGGCTCGTGGCCGAAGCTTAACCAGACTGTGTTTGCACGAAGATATGCCCTAAATTTGATTTTTAATACACGTCTCGTATAAATGAATGAGACGTTCTCCGCTAGCATAACATTGCTACGTGTGAACGATTGACACACATATTCTTTGTTGAGCGATATTTAGCGATGATCGGACTGCACAAACGTATCGATTTTTTGCTGGCTCGCGGCCGAAAGTTCACCAGACTGTTTGCACGAAGATATGCCCTAAATTTGATTTTTAATACACGTCTCGTATAAATGAATGAGACATTCTCCGCTAGCATAACATTGCTACGTGTAAATGATTGAATGAAATCAGAAGCATGGAGTCTGTCTCAGTTCAGAATGTATTGTATTTGCCATTTTTACTGTTTGTCTTACGTTAGCGCACGTGGCGTGACGTCACTTCAGGAGGCGTGGTCAAGTGCCCTGTACGGAGGGGTCAATTGCATTTGAGTAACTGATGAAAACTGATGCGATATGAACGCCTTTGACTTTTATGTAGTAAAAGCCAATGTGTGTGGAACTAACCCAAATGACTTGATATTCATGAATAGTAAGTTTCTTTCGGCTTGTCCCTTGAGGGGTCGCCACAGCGTGTCATCTCAAATAAATGTTTCATCATAAAAGGGTTACGGCCGTAACATTTGTCAGATCTTAAAACAACAATTGTCCACAAATCGGTGAATATTCAGTCATATTGTAATATCAGAATGAAGTAATTCCAAGCTTCATACCCAAGCAATGCTAGACAGTCATCACAGGACACCATTAATATACACATGCAGGGGTGGGCTAACCACAGTAGTTTAATCCCAACCCATTGAGGATTATTAATATTATTTTTTATTATTATTGTTCCATTCATGGTGGAGCAGCTGGTAAAGCAATGGCCTCAGAGTTCTGAGGTCCCGGGTTCAATCCCGGCCCCGCCTGTTTTGGAGTTTACGTGTTCTCCTCATGCCTGCGTGGGTTTCCTCCGAGCACTCCGGTTTCCTCCCACATTCCAAAAACATGCAAAATTAATTGGACACTCTAAACTGCCCCTAGCCGTGATTGTGAGTCCGGCTGCTTGTCTCTATGTGCCCTGTGATTGGCTGGCAACCAGTTCAGGGTGTACCCCGGCTCCTGCCCGTTGACAGGTGGGATGGGCTCCAGCGGCTAAGAAAATGGATGTTCCATTCATTTTGCAGTCTTCTCTTTAATATTAGGCACTTTCTATTATATTTCATTATTTTTATTCTCTCATTCAATACTTTGTTCATGTATTTCTGAAGGATACATCCAACAAATTTTATTTATTGGTGAATTGCAATTTGAGAAATAAATTAATTTAGCAATTTTTCCACAACTTGCTAAATTTACGAATTCAACTCCATATATTGTAAATACAAAAAAGAAGCAGTGTGACAATTTTAAGGTTAAGTTTTCTTTTTATCTACCTACTTACTACATAAAATGTAACTATTTTAAGTTTGTTTTCCACATCAAGAAATGAGCTGGCCCATCAAACCATTTAAAAATAAAAAGTCCTTGAGCAATGACTACCCATCGCTGATTTAAGACTAAAAAAAAAAAGCACTAATATTGCAATGTGTGTGAAAAGCAGTTCGTTGGAGACTGTGAGGAGACTTAAGGCAAAAAATTGCCACCCTGCCCATGAACGGGTTAATTGTGACAAGAAGTTGCCTTTAGCCCGAGACAATGTTGAAATTAGGGCACCATATAAAAAAAAGTGTGTGGAATTCAAAGGCCAGCAAGGGGAAAAAAAATAAAACAGCTTCATTCAGTTAATTGGGAACTACCAGTGGAGGATAGTGTATTACTTATCGTGTCTAGCTTTTAATTAACACTAATTTAGCTATTACGTTACTACAAAGACTAAACCATTCCTTTTAGTAAAATTATGATGTGCATGTTGTAAAAGAACGTCTTTAAAAGCGTTCATTTTGCAGCGAGGCGACACAAACAAACGCACTACACTCACCTGATCTTATTGCCAGTCTTCATTCTGGTCCACTGAGGAATAGGCCTGTTTTGCTTCTGCTTTTTGGCCAAGAAGCGCTTGATCCTGAAGGTTTTGTGGGACGACTAAATAATGACAAGACAAAAAGAAATCACTAAGTAAACACAATACTGATACCGGGCCACATGCTAAATCTTATGAGAGCTAGCTACAAAGTTCGCAGCGCCAAATAAATGTATGCACTTTACATTTTAGAAGCAATATAGACATGTACGGCACTACCGATATTTTATATAAATGTTCTGCGGGTACATAAACGAATAGAAAGTATATGTGGACGGATGTTGGATGATTTTTCTAGGTACCATTTCAACCAGAGTCCTTTCAGCCTTACGACAGCGATAGAAGAGGAAGCGTTGTGTCACCTCGACGATTTTAGTCAAGAAGGTACCCAGCCAACAAGCCGTGCCTCTTTTTTGACAGCGACACTACCAGGCCTATATTTGGTACTACAGAATTATTTTCAGCCAATTTGAACCTCTAGAAATCTTTTGGAATTTTTTTTTACTGGTAATTATTGCTTATTGGAAACTTATTACAGTATTCGTACATGATCAATTTTTGTATGTAAATGTGTAAAATATCTGCAGTAATGTGGAAATTTTACCATGTAAAATGTGGAATAATTGTGCTTTTTAGGTGAAAAATAGTTCCCAGGATGTCCTGTATGAGTTTAAATTTGTTTGGAATTTGAAGGAAATTTTTGATTTTGTGTTAGAATTGTGGTGTGGGGGTGGCAAACAGGGGATTATATGAATATTTCAAAGTCTGAAAGCTTAAATGAGTTGAGTAATGTGGAACTAGTTAGGTTTAGGTTTTAGATTTCCATAGGTGTGAATGTGTGAAAGCCATCCAGCCATCTTCTGAGTCGCTTATGCCCACGAGGGTCATAAGAGTGCTGGAGTCTATCCCAGCTATTGTCAAGTAGGACACACAGTACACTCTGAACCGGTTGCCAGCCAATCGCAGGGCAGAGAAATAAACAACCAGTCGCACTCACAATCACACATGGGCAATTTAGAATTTCCAATCAATGCATGTTTTTGGGATGTGGGAGGAAACCGGAGTGCCAGAGAAAACATGCAAACTCCACACAGGCAGGGCCAGCATTTGAACCCCAGGCCTCATAACTGTGAGGCTGAAGCGTTAACCATTTGCCTCACTGTGCCGCCTGAGTGTGAATGGTTGATTACGTGCCCTTCGATAAGCAAAAGACCAGTTCAGGGTGTACCCGGCTTCTCTCCCCAAGTAAGGTAGATAGTTGCACTCAAGCACCTGCCCTTACATTATTTGATTATTTTGAACATTAAAGTGGGGAAACTATTGTATGCAAATACATTAGAGAAGGGGGATAGAATAACACTTTTTTTTTGGTGCTGTTGGGTCACATACAAAAAAAAAAATCTGAATAGGCAAAATTGCAATTGCGTAATTGTGTATGCACAGTTTCACTGCAATCTATTTTGGAATAAAGCTGTAAGAGAAAATGTGAAAATGCACATGCAGGAGTCACAACGGCGATTCAGGAGCACACCATGTGGATGAATGAGCAGTAGACACAAATGCAGTATACATTTAGACTGCTACAAACTAGAGCTGTTTATTACACATCAACGTCATAAGCTTGTCAATGATGTTTACATGGAAGATTTGTGTGAGCAAAAGTAAAAACAGAATGTTTTCACCAGTAGTATGAAAAGGTAAGGTCACTTGGGGGTTTCTGTGCCAAATTTTTACCTTTCCTAAGGAGTGAAACTAAAGACAGTCACTTGAAGGCACTGGGAGGCTCAACCGCGAAAGACAAGTGGGCCTTAAATATCGGAAAGTGGGCCCTGAGACGACAAGGTACTCCGAGTTTAGCTGGCTGTATCCTCCTCCGTCAAACTGAAAAGAAAGCCCTCAGTAGAAATCTCCTCAGTCGTCACCCTTGTCAGCCATTTTTTTCATTTCGGTTTCTGGCTTCCTGTCCATTGAGCTGGCTTCACCACCTCCTCCTCCTCCTGCTGCTGCTGCTGTTGCTGGCCGATTGCGGCTTCTTGCTCCGGGCTGGTACAACTGGATAGCAGGACGATCCTGATAACAAAAAAAATATATATATATATTGTGTGAAATGGACAAATGAATGTTGTTGTTTTAAATTAATAATAAATATAGATATTCGTACTTTGTCACTTGATTGCATAATCAAAGCACATATTTTTACTCATAGTAATACAGATTGAGAATGTTTGAAATTGTATAATTTGGAAAAAGGAAAAATATTTTTATAAGTAATTTTAAAAACTCAGATGAATTAAGAAATTAAATCCAAGATTTAAAAAAATAATTTTGAATTAAAATAAACCCGATGTAATCAATTATTAACGTTTTTTTAAATTTCAATTCAAAATACACTAATAAAACTGCATGAATCACTGAACCAATAAATACAATATATAGTATAATATAATTATGAAAACCAAATTTGTTTGACAGGACTGATGCATTAATGAAATAATGGAAACAAAAAGTTTGATAAATTATTATACAGATGAAAAACGTCACAGATGAATCATCCATCCATTCATTTTCTGAGCCCCTAATCCTCACGAGGTTCACGGGAGTGCCGCAGCCTATCCCAGGAATCTTCGGGCAGGAGGTGGGGTACACCCTGGACCGTGGCCAGCCAATCACAGGGCACATGAAGATAAACAATAGTCGCACTCACAATCACACCTCGGGGCAATTTAGTCTCCAATTAATGGACGCTTTTAAGATGTGGGAGGAAACCGAAGTGCCCGGAGCAAATCCACACAGGCGCAGGGGAGAACATGCAAACTCCACACAGGGGGAGGTCAGGATTTGAACACCAGTCCTCAGAACTGTGAGGCAACGCTCTACAGCTGGGCCACTGTGCCGCCAGGTATATAATTATAGATTATGTTTAAATAAAATAAAATAAAATATATGGTTAAACAAAAATATATTAAACTAACATACGAATTAATTAATTAGTAATCTATGCATATGTATGGGTGTAAAAATCTATAGATAATGAATAGCCGCGTAGATGGCCATGGTTTACTTTATTCCGTAGACGTTCTCGTTTGGCACTGTCGTCCTTCTTGTTGTCTTTGGGCGTCTTCTCCATCTTGTCAGATTCTGAAGCGTTGTCAGGCCGTTTTTTGTCCAGTGGCCGCTCCCTCTCCTTCTTCGAAGGCCCCTCCTCCTCTGCCCACTTCCTACCAATGTTCTCGCCATCGTGCCTCTCCCTCCTCCTGCGTCGCTCCTGCCGCCTCATGCGCTCTCGCTCTCTCTGTTGATGCTCCTTCTCCAGCTCGCGCTCGGCATCATGCTCCCTGAACTCCTTGCAGCCTTCCTCGTCAACCCTTTACGAGTAAATCAAGTTATTTTTCCTTCACTAAAACATGGGTTATGTTGGAGTGTATGAAATAAAATAATGTGAGGCTAAAGAAAAATAATGTTGGGTGGATAGAATTAGACTAAGTTCAATTCAATGAAAAATTTGACAATACTATGGGAAGCAAAAGTATTTTTTTTACCGTGCAACTGGAAATTTTGAGCAAAACAAAGTGTAGGTAAAATAAAATGTTGGTGTGTAAAATACCTTCTTGATATAAAATATTGTCAATTATGACATACTTCTTTGTCCGCTCCTCCTTGCTGTCACTGTTTTGTCGTCGTTTGTGGTCCGAGATTCTGCTTTCCTCTTTGCAAGGCCTCTCGGTTTTTTTAAACTTCTCCCTACTTTTGTCCAAGTCGGGATCATCTCCTCTGTCTGGCTTCTTAAGCAGCTGCATGATGGAAAAAATAAATGCGATATCATTCTATGACGTGTGAAGAGATTTTCAAAAGAGTGACAAGTTTAATTTGTTCGGTTGTATCTCAATTTACACATACAGTGGAACCTCGCGTTGCGAATAACTCGGTTTACAAATAGTTCAGATTATGGTTACCCACGAGGTGTTATAAAATTAGCACAGGTCACAAACTGTTAATATTATTATCATTATCTGTACTTTAAATTTTGAATCTGACCTGCTTATATTGACACTTTTTTAAAATGCCCTATAATACATAAAACAAAAACAAAAATATTTTATGTATAACAAACTCTGATTCTGAAGTTTGCCACAAACAGGTCATGTCATATCATCGAGTAACCCTTTCATACACTCTAAACCACGTGTTGTAACCAGTGTGTTCAAGTGTACTCAATTGGACACAATAATTGTGCACTTAAGGTACTTTTGGAGGAAGTTTAAGATTTTCAAGTGAAATATGGTACATATCATACACGGGTATATTAATACTGCATCCATTATTCACAGATTTTGCTCATGTATAGTGCGCATTGCTCCCCTATAAAAGAATTGTCAATAGTGCACATTATACATAACAATAGGGGAAAATGAAAAAAAAATGAACTTCATATTTTATCAATCTATGCTGTCATCTAGAGATTCTGTTTAATTTAATGAAAATGCTTTTCTAAAAATGCTTGGCAGTTTAATTTGAAGACCATTAAAATTAAATGAAATGTGTTTCACCTGGCCCATCATGTTTTCTTCAGAGAATTTCAACCATTTACAAAACATGAATGAGCACAGCGGTGGTTTCTCATTTCCTAAATAGAAGTAGGGCTGTTAATTTCAAAATAAGAACAGATAAATAAGATGTAATTAGTGTTCAAATGAAGTGCTTAATTTCAAAATAATCCTTTAAAAATATTATACATGGGTGTGCATTATACACAAGAAATTATGGTAATTGGAAGTCTATAAATGTTTACTGTTGTACTTGCGTACATTTCTGCATCTGCACTTTTTTTTTTTAACTTAAGTACAGGAATTAATCAGTATTTTTACCAGTTTTTCTTTACACCAGTATCTATACTTCTACTTAAGTAAAGAGTGAGTACTTTTGCCATCTGCGCAATCAATTTACTTTGATTTTTGGCTCATCTTTGACTTGGTCCTTCTCATTCTCTGGCATTTTATCCAGTTTCTTAATCTTCTCAGCTCCTTTGCGCTTACGTCGCTCCTCCTCGCGCCACTTGCGGCGCTCCTCGTCACGGAGGCGCTTTCGTTCCAGCTCCCGCCGTCTTCTCTCCTCTTTCTTCTCCTCCCTGATTCTCTAAGGAGAGAATACGAATCTATCTCTTGTCATTCAATTCATCTCACTGGTGTGTGCCTGCCCTACCTGTTTATTCTTCAGAAAATCCAGCAGGGGAGTTGTTCTTTTAGCTTCAACAAAAGTAAAGGTTGCATTTAGTACAAAGAACAAAGAGTATGAACTACTTTAATGTAACGTTGTGCAATATGGCCGTAAAAAAAAAAAAAAAAAAAAATCTCACAAAACTTAATCGATTTCTATCCCCTTGGCTAATAATAAACAATAACATTTTTAAAACCAAGTTTTATTTTTAAATGTCACCCCTTCTGTGATTTGCTTCATTCCTGCTAGTCCTGATAACAAACAAGCATTGAAACAGTACCCCCACCCAATATTAGCATGCACCACTTTCTACACAATGCTTTTTTGTGTGTGTACAGATAATGCGAAAACAACTGCCTTCCCTTGAAAAGATTAAAATATTATAATCACTACTTTTCCAAAATAAAAATGGGCAACATGTTTTTGTCGATGTTCAGCATGTTTGACTCAGATCACCTTCCATCGGGCTCCTTTGAAAAATGTCAAATGGAATCGATTTAAAAAAAAAAAAGTCATTAGGTGTGGGCGAAATTGGCAAAAAATACATATATAAATAAGAAACAAAGTAAATATAAATAAAAAATAAAATGTAAAAAAATAAAACCTTGTACATGAGTATCGTACTGCAATATTTGAGAATTAATTTGCAGTGTGGGCCTGGTCCTTTACTTAGCTCCCTTAGTTCTGAAGTTGCTGCAGTCCCTCCTAAACAAGGCTCGGTCTCAATCTACTCGAAAAGTTTATGTGGCTGTGATTTCAGTCCGACATATTGGGGTAGACAGTGGCACCACAGTGGGGAGCCACAGCCTGGTGTCATCTTTTCTGAAGGAGGCTATTAGGCCTCACCCTCCGAGGTCTCTGCAAACCCCAGCATGGGACCTCCATTTGACGCTGGGAGGTCTGTGAGCAGCCTCCTTTTGAGCTCTGGCAGGTGCAGGGATAAAGTGGGTGTCTCCAGTGTCACTCTATGCCCGCGGCCACGCGACATTCTCGGTATCCAAACTCAAACTGCATGTGTGAGGAGAACATTCAGTGCTTTCAACAACAGCTTCTGGTCGTCGTTCTGCATTTTGAAAGAACTGTAATTACATACATAACTTTCATTTGCTTTCCTTGCACTTACGGTAAGACACATTATTGAATCATGCCGATTGTGAGAATGTGGACTTTCATGTGCTTCTTACTATCTCTCTTCCTCCAATGCCATCTATGCACCCGTTCAGCTGTTTTCTGATCGAGACGGTATGAATACTCCATGATGTGAAATTGCAGTTAATGCAATGTTCACAATTATTTTGAAGGTGATATATATTGCCCACCCCAGTAGTCATGGGAATGGTCAAAAAAGTAGCTAAAGAGAGCAAAAAAAAATCTCCAACTCGGATACATCGACTGCTTTTGAAAACTAGCTTCTTTGTTAACAGCCATGATGTTTGTGGAACCAGCGCATGTCAGCAAAATCATCCTGACAAAATCAAATTAATCATTAAAATCAATTCATCGGCCAGCCTTATTTTAACAATTATTTATTTACCTACTAGCTCCTTCGACCTGGCTTCAATCTCTTCTAGCAGAGTCTCAGGTGTGGATGTCAACTTCTCATTGTCACCTGTGTAATACTCCAAGAACTTCTTATAATCAGGATCTAGAAACACATGTACACATAAACAATACATAATATTGTAAAACGTTAAGAATATAATGTTGTTTTTTTCTTTTCAGAGATTACTAAACAGGAGTCACTGTGGATAATCTGCCTCACACTTCTGAGGACCCATGTTCAATTGTGTGGAGTTTGCATGTTCTCCCCGTGCCTGCGTGGGTTTTCTCCGAGTATCCGGTTTCCTCCCACATCCCAAAAACATGAATATTAGGTAGACTGAAACTCTAAAGTGCCTGTAAGTGCAAATGATAGATTTTTTTTATGTGCTGGTGATTAGCTGGTGACCAATTTAGAGGGTACCCCACTATTGCTTAGTGTCAGTTGATATAGGCTCCAGCATGGCTTGAGAGGAAAGCGGTGAGGAAATTGGATGGATGGGTTGACTAAACATTCAGCGAGTGACAATGACCCACAAATGTTTTTAGTGCGTCGCTGATGGTGTTGTGGTGCATTTGCATGACTGCGATCCAAGCATCATGGGTGCAGTTCCTACTCAGTGATGGTATGACGGTGAGGGTAGATTGTTGTTTGTCTATATGTGCCCTGCAGCTGACTGGTGACCAATCCAGTCTGGTATCATTTGCCCAAAATTAGCTGGGATAGACTCCAGCCCTCTATGACCTTGGACAAGATATGTGGTAGCCTTTGGAAATTTGATGTTGGATGTTCTTGTTGTACCAAATATATTTAACATGAGTGCTAAAGTACCAGAGAATGGCCATCAAATCTTTTAGATACCCAAAATACAGCACTGTTTGCTGAAAAGATGACATTTTGTTGTTCTGTGTGTTAAGGAACGTTACAAATAACTAAACATTTGTGAGTGTAAAAAGGGATTAATGAAAGTGTGTAAATGTAAGAAATACAAGGCTTTCCATTAATTAAAAAAAAAAAAGAAAAGGAAAAAAAACACACCGTCACTAATGGTTCCACACTTGGTATCCTTTTTCTTGCTTCTTTTCTTGGATGTCTTTTGAAAAGGTGCAAATTCCACAATGGCAGGGTACTCTTGTCCTTTTGGAAACAAATGTACACAACTAAGGCATTGAAGAGACGTTCTCTTTAATTGTAAACGTCAGGATATGTTTTATTACCTCTGTTGTCAATGAACACGTAGCCGTCAAAGCGATCTCTGAACAGGACGATATCCTCTTGGTTTTTGAAGTTGATGTAGGCCCTCGCAAAGAGGTGAGGATACAGGCTGAGAGAAGTAATTAAAGGAAACATATTACGCTTTTGTCCACAGTTTAAAAGATTTCTCAGATTTAATTCGGTCAAAATACCCCAAGGAAAAAATAATATAGCAAATATTCAGCCTCTTTGCAGAGACAAAATGTTGTTTTGGGGGGGCAGTTGTGATGCTTGACAACCGATGATGGAGCTCACGGATTGCGGCAACTCTCGCGCCAGTTTCTAGCCAAGAGTGAGAGGAAAAAGAGCAAGTACCCAGAACATAAAAGTAGGACATTTTGAAATGAAGTTAAAAAAAAAAAAAAAAAAGGAAAAAAATTGTATGTATTTTTTTTTTAAAGAAAAATAGCACTAAAACATTGTGATGTATAAAAGCGGGTCACTCGTATTTCAAGTCATAGGCATATAAAGTTGTTGTAAATTACTATTCTCACCATTCAGAAAGGATCCCTCAAAGAAACGTTTGGAAATGCGCAGCATAAAAAGGATTTAATTAAAGATAGTTGGCCACACCGTAGATCAGATGGTAAAGCATTGGCCTCGCAGTTGTGAAGACCCGGGTTTGATCCCAGCCCTGCCTGTGTGGAGTTTGCATGTTCTTCCCGTGCCTGCGTGGGTTTTCACCGGGCACTCCGGTTTCTTCCCACATCCCAAAAACATACAACATTAATTGGACACTCTAAATTGCCCCTAAGTGTGATTGTGAGTTTGTCTGTATGTGCCCTGCGAGTGGCTGGCGACCAGTTCACGGTGTACCCCGCCTCCTGCCCATTGACAGCTGGGATTGGCACCAGCACCCCCACGACCCTCGTGAGGTATAAGCGGCTAATAAAATGGATGGATGGATACATTTGATAGGAGGGTAGGCGCCAAAAGACCCATCTGTTTGTATACAAATAATTCAAAAGTCAATTGTTATGATGATGTTGCAAGCTCACCTGGTGTCATTGGAGAAGAACTCAAGGTAGTCCACTTCGGGAAGAGGTTGCAGTTGTTCCTCCAGCTCCTCCTTAGTGAGATTTGGTGGCAGCCTTCTGATCACAATCTACAATTGGATTGTTATTCCTCAGATAGTACAGAGCAACGGAACAAACAGGGTGACTATTTACACTGTCATTTCAATCACCAAAGAGTAAATGGACTGCACTTATTGTTGCGCTTTACTGACAGCATCACAGCGCCCACATGCTTTACAAAGCCTCACATTCACCCAATCACACTCATATTCATACACTAATGGGCAGCTGTTGCCATCCAAGGCGCTGCCAGGCCCACAGGAATCAAACTCTACACCCTTGCCATTGTCATCAAGAGTGGATGGGAGTTCACCCAACCAGTCTACATGTGTTTTGTGGACTTGGAGAAGACCTTCAACTGTTCTCCTTGTGGGATTTCATGGGGCTACTTCAGGAGTATTGGGTACCAGACTCTCTGGTACGGGCTGTCCAGTCCCTGTTCAACCAGTTTCAGAGTTTAGTCCGCACTGCTGGAAGTAGGTCTGACTCGTTTCCAGTAACGATTGGACCAAGACTCCCCTATGCCACCGATTCTCTATATAACTTTTTTGGACAGAATTTCAATGTGCAGCAGAGGTGTAGATGGGGTCCGTCCGGTTTGGAGAACTCAGTATTGAATGGCTGCTTTTTGCAGATGGTGTGATTCTTTTAACTTCATCAAGTCGTGATCGGAAACTCTCACCGGAGCAGTTCGCATCAGTGTGAAGCACCTGCGATGAAAATCAGCACCTCCAAATCTGAGACTACGAATCTCAGATGTAAAAGTGTGTTTTAGCGTGTGTGGACTTATGCACATACATACATAAACATACACACAAAATCCCAATTCTCAGTTCTAAGTACGTAAGTATGATGCATATATATATATATATATATATATATATATAATAGCTAGATGTAATATGGACTGCATTAGGTATGACCCCTTATACCAAACCCAAACGTATTTTTAGAGCACCTAGCTTAGCAACTCGAGTTTTACCTTTGTCATGGTCTCTTTCTTTTCCTTCGACTTCTCCGTCCGATCCAAATCTTCACACATTATTTCCACCCTCCTCTCCCGAGGTCGGGTGTTTTCTTTGTCTTCCTTCATGTTCTTGAAGAGTTGCTTTTCAAATGAATGTCATTCCTCGGACGTGTTTACTATAAAAAACAAAACAAAAAACAACTCAGTCGAAGTGAGCGACAACCGGTGCGTAGGAAACGAAGTACGCATGCGCAACTTTCAACTTCCAACCTGCCGCAGTACTGAAAAAATCCTAATGGGGGCGCTGTAGGGAAGGCACACGTTAAACGTCTGTTCTGTTAATGCTGAATAAAATATACGATTTCAAAGACCTTGGGTCATTAACTTTTAGCCACTGGGTGTGTCTTGTAGAAACGTTAAATAATGTAAAAAAAAAATAATAATATTTTCCTCATAAGTGATACAACTTTTTGTAACCCCAGACTTCCGTGGAATCAGCAAGCGCCATAGATATTCAAGCATAGATATATTCTACTTGACGTGCCTAAATAACGACGATGTTGGGGAGGTTGATGTTCCCGTAGAAGGCAATGCATTGACGCTGAAATAAAGTTGTAACTTGCTTATTCCTCAATCAATTTTCATGAAAATGTTTTGACAACGCCAGGAGGTATGCTAATTAAGATATTGCAAACGCATTAAGAACATACTGTGTGCTGTCAAAACTATATGGTATGAAAACGACTCATAGTTCCCTAGTCGTAATTATACGTCATTTTACGCAGTTGTATTCAGCACAATGTACAAGTATCGTTGGTCTTCTAGTTTTCTTGTCATACACTGCAGCGAATCCTCTGCCGACTTCGACCTTCCCATCATGGAGTCAAAGTAGGCACGGAAATCTAAAGTAATGTGCGTGTAATACAGGATCCACCGCTACAAATGCGTGACAACGCCATCTTGTTAGCCTGCCTAGCAAACTAAACGGGTGGCCATTCAAGATCATTGTTTTTCCCGACGGTTGACCGTTTGCTGCAATCATGTGGTATGAAATTCTGCCCGGCCTTGGCATCATGACGGTGTGTCTAATCATTCCCGGCGTTGCCACCGCACAGATCCACAAGTTTACCAATGGTGGAAAGGTAAGGTCATGTTAACGCCGCAACATGATAACTTATGTTAACAAGAAATGTGTAAATGTCTTGTTCCAAACGACTACCGTCGGTATTTTCACGTCCACACAGGAAAAAAGAGTCGCGATGGTTCCCTGGCAATGGTACCTGATGGAAAGAGACAAGCGAGTGTCGGGAACGGGACGCTATTTTGACTCCAAGGTGAACGTCTGTGAAAATATGTCGGTCGCATGCAAGACCTTGTTTATTGACCGCTTGAAACCGTTACAGACTCACTATAATCACATCATTACTTTATCACTAAACACTGCTTAACAATGATTGTTTCTATCCTTCTGCAGGGACTCGAGAACATCCACTGACAACGAAGAAGAAAGTTAGTTGTACATTTAAAAAATAAATCAAAAACAAAACACTTCTATTGGACATTCATTTGTGCACGTCAATTAAATTGTTTCAGACTCTTCGGGTTTGGTTGTTTTGTGTATATTTAGCACTCGTTGAATTATGCTGTGTTTATCATCTGTCGAGTGAAGGTAAATATTTAGAACAAAACAAAAACCTAGCTCTGTGACAATAAAAAGTCATATTTCCTCATATACATCAGGAAAGATCTGCACCTGCCCCCAAAGGTTTGTAATTGCCTACAGGTGGCAGAGCATGACTAATGAAAGTTGCATCGAAAGATGGCCTAAAACCATAAACAAAATTTGACATGCTCTAAATGCTAACATCTTGCATTCACTCTCTTATCACCTGATTTAAATGTTTATCAAATAATAGGATAGAGCTTAAGTATTAATGATATGAAGGTGCATAAATTACTATTGATTAATTGGGATTTTAAATAAACCCCATATTTACATTCCAATAACATAACCAGAAATACCAGGGGACCGCTGCGCTCCAAGTATGAGTTGGTTTATAGCAGTGTTTATAACTGGGGGGCGGGGTGCAGGTTGTTTCACAACCCTACCCCCAGAACCTAAATTGTCTGCACTAGCACCAATGTTCCCTCCAATTTTTTTTGTCCGAACAAACACACTAAAGCCCTGAACAGTCCCTTTTGACCATTTTTATTTGCGTATGGCTTACAGATGCATATTAGCAGCAATGCTATAATGGATGGGTTTCCAATTACGCCATCTTGTGCGTCATAAAGGTCAACAAATACTGGTTATAGGTGAAGCGTGAAGGTATTTTCTATCGTTAATTTATCCGATTAGTCTAAGCACTGTGGTGATGTCATTGGAAACCCATCCATACAGCATGTTTTATGTATGAGCAATATTCATCAGTGTGCACTGTCCACATAAAAAGTATAACTAATAAACACTTGAAATCAAGTGTTTTCTTTCATCATGCCATGTGTGCTCATTTGGTCTTGATTTCACTCAAGTTAGGGCAGTGGCTCAGAATTGGATTCTTGTTTGAGCGGCTGAAATATGTCAGGATGTGGCAAGTTTAGTGTTGCTTGACAAAGTGGCATCCATTTTTCAGGTTGTCGTAGTGACAGATTGAATTGTTAAGGTAATGTCGTCAGGACATTCAGCGGACACACGCAAACCATTTGAAAGTAGAGACAAAATCTTCATCAAGGCTCATTTAACAGAGCTTTTTTTTTTTTTTTTAAATCATTAAATTTGTCAGGGTTGTAAACTCCACTTCTCTGTGGTGTCAATTTACAAAACTTATTTTTACTCTTCAGGACTCATTTATGATGAACTGAAATGATTAGCTACATCTAGGATGATGAAGAATAAAACCACTGCATTGGTAGTTGCAAAACTGATTTTATTAATGCAGATTTGCAGCATGAAAAACAGTCAACAACAACAACAACAAAAAAAAAGATCTAGCTTACAAAAAAGGTGGTATTTACACAATGTCCAAAAAATAAAGATTGTTGTCAACATGGAGCAGATAGTTTCATGGCTTGTCTTCCTTCCCTTTGGTCTTTCTGTAGACCATCTCTTTGAAGCTGGAAAGGATCTTACTCTCCCTTTTCCGTCTCTCCTCCTGATTGAAAGAGGCCAGCGCCCTCTTCTCGTCCGCGCTGTAGATCTGGTTTTCCTTTCGCAGACGCACAGCCTCCATACGGCGATGTCTGTAACGGTGACATTCATAGCAATTGAGTACAATCCAGGGAGCTCATCGGACCTGGAAAAGTACTTGGGTACAGCTTCCAACAGGAACTTTAAGCCTTATGAAGACGACAGCGTACCTGCTCCCGCTCATCACGTAGCCTGACTTCTCAAAGTCGGCAATCTCATTGCTCGTCAGGCCAATTTCTCCTCTCCTTGGAATACGTTTTCCTGCCTTCACATACTCCGCCATGGCAGCGCCTTCACCCGGTAGCAGAGCGTGACCAAAACTGCAGGACAAAAGCACACAAAACTTGTCAGAAGCCTATACGACAGCCTCCATTTTGAAATGTAACTTGAATTAGTCTTTTTTCAAATGCCTGACTTACTCTAAAGGTCTCTCATCCTGAGACAGGAGCGTGAGTGGCGCTTCGGGTCCCACCAGGTTATCTTCGGCAGAGCCTTTCTCGACCCACATCACCTCTCCAGCGTCCACCTCCTCCTCTTCTTCGGACTCTTCACTGCTGGAGTCGCTTGACGACTTGCGGGTCTTTCTTGCCTTCTTCTTCTTGGACTTCTTGGACCTGGGAGCAAGCATGACATTTCAGTGTCTTCCTTTATGGGGGAAAACAACTGCTGCAATAACACTTACTTCTTGCTCTTCTTTTTCTTACTCTTCTTCTTCTTTACTCCATCCTCTGAAAAATAAATGACAAGAGTTAAATGCATGCAATAGAAACAGCAAAGAAAGAAGTTAAATGTCACATGCCATCTGCATCTGACTCCAGACCGCTGTCTGACTGCTTCTTGTGCTTTTTCTTCTTGGATTTCTTCCTCTTTTTCTTCCTCTTTTCATCTAAAAACACAAGGAAGTAAAATTGTTTATAGATGACATGCGTTTTTCTCGCAATTCAAAAAAACTTTCATGTCATAGTCTGTGATGTTTCATCCAAAGTACCGTAATTTTCGACCTACAAGCTGTGACTTTTTTCACACGCTTTCAACCCTAGAATTTATGCGGGGATGCAGCTAATTTGGGCATTTTCTTTCTAACGGCCGCAAGGGGACACTCGAGCGGAAAAGGTAGGAGTGAGACCGGTGGAATATACGTGCCGAGAAAGTGGCTTTTACCGGTCTGTTAGCACTGCGCTAGCGTGTTACCGCCGTGTCTCAGTGATTTTTGCTGGTATGGTTTTTTTTTAACCGGCCCTGTTAGCGCAGCGCTACCGTTAAACTCTCTGTGTATCATTTTTCTTTGTAAATATCTCGTGTTTCAATGTGGGCACTTGCAGCTTTTACACAGCTGCAGCCTATGTATGTACCAAATGGCATTTCCTATACAAATGTACTGGGTGAGGCTTGTAACCAGGTGCGCTCTGTAGGCCGGGAATTACGGTAACCCAAGAATAGAATTCAGTCTTTTTCAAGCTTTGCTTAAATCAGCCTGTTTTGAGGGGGTGGTTCTGTCCAATTCTCAACCCGCAGGTTTTTCCAACCCAAGGACAGCTTTCGTTACCATGACAATTAGTGGTAGATGTGGGGTGTGGCTACTTGTGAGTAAATCCGAATTGTGAAGCACAGGGACGACGCCAAAGACATGGGTTTTCACTTGCCGTGCCAGCATTTGATCCTCAAGCGCCGCAGCTTTGCAGGCATCCGCTAAGTATTCATAGAGATTCTCTTTTTCCTCATTTTGTGGACTGATATTTGTGGGTCCTTGTATAAACCCAGCGTGCACATTTCCAAATCACGTACAATCAACTTAACTTACCACAGGTGGACTCCAAATAAGCTGTGGGAAAAATGATTTGTGGAAAAAACATGTACCCAAGTTCCATTCTGAGCTTCATGGGAAAGGCTGTGAATACTTATGTACACGTGATTTCCTAGTTGTTTTTTTCCTTTCTTTAGATGAATGTTTGTGCATGTGTGTCATCTACCTTCTGAGTTTGACGCCGAGCTGACATTTTTCCCATCCTCTTCAACTGGTGTGAATTCATCAGAGCTAGTGGAGACAAAGACAAGTGAAGTTAAACTTTCTGTGACTGACTAAAACAAATATTGAAACATATTTTGGCTAGAGGGCGACACTTTATATACTTACTCTTCTTCCTTCACCCTCGGCGAATATCCCCACACTTCGGGACAACCTTGCTCGCCAATCCTCTCTCGCTCCTTCAGCCGCCTGCAATAAACGAGCACATTACATTCGTTGTGTTTAAATCTTACATCTATCTAGAGGGAATCCTTTGTGTACAACAGTCTGGACATACACTTTCCAAAAAATGTGAATATCATGGAAAAGTTTATTTATTTCCATAATTGAATAAAAGGTTCAACGTCCATATATTATAGATTCAGGGCCTACAGTGTAAACAATTTGACGTACTTTTTTTTTTTTAATAATTTGACCTTTTACCTCATAAAATGTACAGAATCCCGAATTTAAAAAAAAAATGAAAATACTGTGAATTGTTTTTATCCTGAGTGTCACGCACTAATCATCTATTACACTCAAAGCACTTCCCCAGGTGTCATCAAATTGTTTGTTTGTTTCATTTGTCTCAGTTGGGTTCAATATGAGGACTACTGCAAACATGACAACTCCCGAGATGCCCACCTTTGATACACTCCATAAAATGGGGAACCCGATGGATATTTTTAATTGCAATCAGGAATCATTTAACTTCGATCCTTACATCGTGACCTAAAACAGCTGTTTTAGTTTCATTTAAACGATGTTGGAATGAGACCATACCTTGGCTGAAAATGACGGAGTTAACGCTAAGACATATTTTAAATAAGACCTCCATTATGATTGTTTAGGACTAACTAACCCTTGACTTATTTTCACACGCAGATTGGAATTATACAAAGTTGACGCGGGTGAGTCTTGCTTGCTGGAGTGTAGATAGCAAGTGTTAGCAGGATTGAATTAAAAAAAAAAAAGTATACCTTGCCATGAGTTCTTCTTGTCTCTGTCTGTGAGCGTCGTCTCTCTGCTGGTCGTAGTAAAAATCATCTCTGGAGCCGCCGTGCCTCCAAGGAGCGTCCCTCTGCTCCGACCACCGGTTGTGACTTTGACCACCTCCGGTATATCTTTCTCGGGATCGCGACCGACTGCGGCGGGGACTTCCGATTCGGAACCGTTTGATGGTCCTCGCTTCCCGGAGTCGGTGTTCTCGTTCCTCTCGCTCGCGCTCTCTGTCGCGGGGCCTCGGGAGTCTGGGCCCGAAGCTGTCCGGCGATATGCTCCTCTCTCGGCTGGGGGAGCGTGCTCGAACATGCCGGGGACTCCGGGAGCCCGGACGGCTGAACTGGGGCATGATCCAAGCGATGGCTCTCAGAAATATTTAGTGTAAAGACGGACTCAAAATAGCTAAAAACTCAACAGTCTTCTGCTACACTACTGTACGACAGGTCAACAACGACAAGTCTATCTGCGTTTCCGTTTCCTTCTTCTTGTTTTGGTTAGCATTTCCGTTTCCGGACGGACACATAGCTAGATTGACATTGAGCGAATTGGCCCTTGGATGTCATATGTGGCGCGTCGGCCATATTGGATGTGTCGATTTGTGCTCATAATGTAGGGTGCGTTTGGAAATCTAGTCCGATGACATAATTTAACTTTTGAGAATGCGAGTTTTTCGAGCACAGAGCTGTCTACGTATTTATATGCGACGATCCTTTTGAGCTCCATGCCGATCACGACTCTAAGCAAAGGAGGCCGAAGTCGTCAGTGCATTATAACAAGGAATTTTGGCGTAACCTTTCACATGTAAAAGGATGTTTTGATCTTTTTTTGTGCATTGAGAGCACAGGCTTTGGCGTTGACAATTAAAAGTAAACCTCACGAAAATCTGTTAAGAAATGATGGTTTTAGGACTTGAATTGCGTCGACCTCTCCAACATGGCCGCCATATGTACGTTTGTAGAGTAGTGTCCGTAGTTTTTTCGAGTGTTATCCAGGGAGCCAGGGTGCTCCCTGAACTGATTACCAGGCAATTGTAGGGCAATTTTGAGTATCCAATTAACTTATCATGCATGTTTTTGGGGTGTGCAATAAGATCGGAGTTATTGGACAAAGCGCACACAGGCATGGGGAGAACATGCAAACTCCAAACAGGCGAGTCCAGTTTTTAACCTGGGTCTTCAGAAGTGTGCGGCAGATGTACTACCAATCATCCACCATGCTGCTCACTTGGGTTAAATTTGTCTGATGTATACAGTTGTTTGATTATATTCAAACTGTGAACAGCAACCCTATGAGATTTGAATGACTGTAAAACGGCTGACACATCCAATACGGCGGCCATATTGACGTATGATTATCTATGCACTGGGACACCCACACGCGACTGAATTAAAATGCTTATTATATTACAGTAATGTCGAACTATTGCGTCAGAAACTAGCTAAATAGAGATCCACATTTGGTCACAAACTATTGAGTTCACTTATCAGAGTGCATTGAAATACAAGCACATTGTTGCTTTAAAGCAGAAACTTCTTTAAAAAAAAATCAACTTTGGAGCAAGTTAGTACTGTATTGTTTTTAACTGCAAGCACTTTCGTCATTTCTTTGCGGCAATTCTGAAAACCCGGAAGTTGTTTGCCATCGGAAAGTGTCTTCGTCGAATTGTATCGCGTTTTTAATGCGCTATTAATGTTATTTTTTGTTTGTTTTTATTAAAATATAGTTTTGAAATGAACGTCTTAATGTCACGCAGTGGCGACTCCTCGTGGCTGTTGTGACAATCACGCGACAACGTAGCTCTCCTCGTTTGGCAGGTGAAGCCCCTCCGCTCGCTCGCAGCCATTGTGTAGCCAAGCGGTTAACGTATTAGCTGCGAGCGCAATTTTCTTTATGCGGGCGGAAAACGCACAAGGCGCAGGTATACTGATTTGGTTACAATGTTTATCTTATCTCTTATCTTTTTGAGTCAAATGAAGTAACTGGTGTGAATTTCTGGACGCTAACATGTTAGCACGCTGTCATAATATAGGCCCGCGCTGTCCTATTGTTTATAACAGGACGCGAAAACTACTGTATCACATTTTTCAGCAAGCAGAAAAACAAAAAGTGCGAACAATAAGGTATACGATACATTTCAATACGCTAAATTAGTCCTTTAACGTCATTGTAGGTGCTAGTGCATGGCTCAAGAAAAACTAGCAAACGTCACTTCTTGTAATCACATTGTGACATGTAGGATAGCTTGCAGTGTTTTTCCACTTTATAGGCTATGTATACCAGGAATTTTGGTGCAATTTTCACGTTAAATCTGTTCGATCAAAACTATTGCTTGACACGACACGATTGTTGATAACGCAAACTAATCTGATCAGTGTCCTCAAAAAAAGATTCAATTAAGTAGTGACGTCATTGCAAGATGGTCATTTGCATAAAAGAATGTTTAAGGCTTGTCGAAAGAGATAAAATTCCACAGTGGAGTGCTCTTAATGCAACAGTTGTTGATGTATGATGTAAAATTGACTATAGTAATCATAATAACGTTAAATGAAATACACAAATCCAACTTTAGGTATCTGCCTATTTCTCTGAAAATAATGTACCAAAAAGCCGTTCTCAAGTTTTTCCCCAGTTATGAATCACAGTGGCTAATTAACATAATGATCACCTACCATGCAGACTTTCTCAACCAATGTTATAACCAGTGAGTAAACACCACCGTGTCAAAGCCTAAAGGAAAGATGAGGTGCAGCGTTATGTTGTGACAATGCAGTTTGGCAATGTCATGGGCCACGTTGCTACATGAATTGAAATGTATTTCATTGGCTTAGTGATAAAATGCAGCTTCTAATAAATGACACTTTTACTTGCTTCATGAAGTGAAAATAGCCAAGAAAAGAAAAAAATCTCTTGGGTGGTTTCTTGTTTTCCACGCTATGGGGTTAAGTAAACCAAACGCTTTAAACACTTACATTTATTAAAACACAATTTCTTTTACACATTTTTAATGTAGTGGTATGTGATGTCAGTGAGCTTGCGTGTCTGAGTGAGACCTATGGCCAGCTACTCCGTGAGGATGCTAATTGTGTTGGTGTTTACAGTTCTCCTGGCTTTCAATAAGTGACTGAAGCGTATTGGCAGCTGTGGCTCATCTTTCCTACATGTGGTGGAATTACAGTAAATCATACTATAAAAAATCCATAAAAAATATCATGTAAAAAACTAGCAGGGGAACACGACTACAACGTACAGCACTTGCTTGCACACTCAGGGCTATTATTCTCCTGATCGCGCATAATTTTTTTTTTTTACACATCTGAATTTATGTGCTTTTCATCTATGTTAATTCTCCTGTCCAGGCTTCTAAAACACCCAGATTGCATAAAGTTGGAACTAATGCAGAAACACAGAAGATGAGTGATTCATTGACTGTTGAGGCTGGCTTCAAATCACGGAAACATGCATCATTAACGAGACTTGTGAATGTCATTAAAATCCATGAAAATTATAAAGCACTCTTCACATTTGATCTTTTTTCAGTTCTTTATTTTAACTGAATCCAAAATTCAAGTGTAAAGTGATCTTTGACTATCGTTGGGCAGTAGACTGACTACAGTATTTTCAAGTCTTTTCTGGTTCAGAATCTACACATGCATCCATCCATCCATTTTCTTCGCCGCTTATCACACATGATTCTCTAAAAAAAAAATCAGGCATTTAACAGTTATGGCCTTACTGTGTAGTGTGCTCTGCAAATTAATCATATCATATAAAGACTGTTTCACAATCGATCTTGAATATAGTACAACAAAACAAAAATCTCATGATCAAATGTGAACTGACAAAAAGGATGATGATGAAGGATAGCATTGCAACATCGAAGAGACACCACAAGAAGGAAATAATGGTGGTCCTGAGACAATTTTTTAAAAAAATTTGTTTTGATTTTTTTTTTGCAAAATTTTACAAACTTAAAAAGAATCTGAAAAAGTTGGCAAAAACATTAGATAAGCACTCTTGAGCATCCTACATCTCCACGAGCTGGTCTTCCATCTCTGTGGACTTTGTTTCGAGTGTGTGATCCATGTTATTTTACTTGTATGATTTATTTTGAAGGCCTGAGTTTACGGACTAACAGGTGCACCGATTTTTCCTGAGTTTTGCCAAAGGGACTGAAAGAGGGATTGTTGTAGAATGGTGGTGATGTCAATAAACTCTTTGTGTATACTTGGTCGATGAGAAATGTTGTTAAGTCAACCAGAGAATGTGTGCAAAACCAGATTTTAACATTGGTCCTTCCAAATCACATATCTGCCACGAAGGTGCATAAATGACACACGAGTCAAAAGTAGAATCTGCACAGACAGAAAAGTGTGCCGCTGCGTTCCATTTCCCTCTTATGCACATGGAAAAATATGTACCTGACCTGGGAACAGTTTTAAATTGTCATTAGAAAAAAAAACTCTTCTCTAATCCACAATTGTGCTTGTTCTTCCTTCCCTCCACAGACATGCCGACTCTGAAGATGATCTCCGTGACTGACACGCAGTATTCAGCTTCCTTGCTTAAATCGATGAACGAGCAGCGGAATAGCGGATTATTTTGCGACGTCACCATTATTGTTCAAGACAAGAAGTTTCGTGCTCACAAGACCATGCTGTCTGCGTCAAGTACATATTTCCATCAGCTGTTTGTGGTCGCTGGCCAAGTCATTGAACTCAACTTCATCCGGGCGGAGATCTTTGAGTACATCCTCAATTACATTTACAGCTCCAAGATCGTACGTATTCGCTCGGACTTGCTGGAAGAGTTCATGAGCGCCGGGCAGTCGCTTGGGGTGAAGTTTATCGCGAACCTGGCGGTCCCACTATCTCAAGTCCAAGGTTTGCCAGGTTTGTCCAGAGAGGAAGGTTCCCAAAGCCAAACACTGTCGGAGATGAATATGCCCATCATTTCGGAGTCCTACTCCATATCGACGGAGGAGTTCCAGCAGTCGAGCAACATGGCAGATAAGGACGGGGACTCAGATGATGATGTCATGTTTGTCTCAGAGACTGATGCCAGATCGCGAAAACCCAGCAAAGCTTCAGATGAGGTCATTTACGTGGATACAGTGGCCTCAACTCAAGGGGAAAAGGCGCAAAGCGAAGAATCCACAAATGCAGAATTAAAAGAAGCACCCACAGGAACGCAAGATCTAAAGCTTCCCGACAGAAGCCCTCTGCGTAGTCCGGACAGCAGCTCCAATAATGTCAATTCCCCTGCCAGAGTGTCTTCCAGAAGCACTCCCACCACGCCGGCAAGGGCCAGTAGCTTCACCCCCGAGCTGCTCAGTGCCTCTCAACCGTCTGGAAACAGTGACAAAATGGAGAACACTGACATATTGGGAGTCCACAAAAAGCAAATTTCCACTTCACCTCAGCAAGGAGATTTCAAAATTAGGCTGTTGGACATCTCGGAAAGCCCTTCGAGTCAAAAAAATCAAGTCAAACCCACGATGGCAATGAAAAAGACGGTCACGCTTAATGCAGCCACAGAAATTGATTCCCTTTCCTCAGATTGTAAAGTTTATGCTAATATTGGGGAGGACACTTACGACATTGTGCCACTGAAGGAGGATCCGGGAGAGGGCGGCTCCAAAACCAACAAAGGGAAGCGATCCATACCGGAAATTCTTGAGAATCTGAAGACCTCTCCAAACAAGAAAAAGTCAAAATCAGACTCTGAGGACCACTATGAGCTAATCATGGATGGCAAGACTTTCTACGTGTGCACCGTATGTAAGCGTCCTTACGTGTGTCGGACCAGCCTGCGCCGTCACTTCAACACACACTCGTGGGAAAGGAAGTACCCATGCCACTACTGCGACAAAGTTTTTGCCTTGGCTGAGTACAGGACTAAACATGAAATCCAGCACACGGGGGAAAGGCGCTACCAGTGCCTGATGTGCCTCAGCACCTTCCTTAACTACCAGCTGCTCTCTAACCACTGCAAGCAAGTCCATAATGTGGACCCCAGCGGGAAGAAGGCCAAAGACAGGGAAGACAACATTTACCGCCTGCTCCCCTGCAAGTCGACGCAGATGAAGCCATACTCTTGGACCTCGGAAGGATCGGCCGTGCCGTTCTTCGGCGGGGACGGTGGCATGCATCATATGGCCCCCGGCCAGGAGGGTGCCCACCCACCTGCCCAGAGCCACGTGTTGAACTGGGACGACATTTTCGAGCCTGACGAGCAAATGCTGATGGGCCGACCTGTGGCACCCATGAATGTTAGCCCCCCTGACAGCAAATCGGACTTCAATTTTAACATTCCGGAGACATACTGAACCACTCCAGACTGCACCATCACTCGTGCCTTTTTGGAGGCCCCCCGCTTGGACTTCCACTCCTCCTCTGTGGATCTTTGGGGTTTTTTTTTTTTCTGCGGTAGTCTGGATGTGTGAATGTGACTGCATATATCACTGCACTCCTTTTTAATTTTAGTCTGTGTCCACAACAACCCTGATCACCTGCATTTCTAACGAGACTGGCATTTTACACAGTTAATAACCAGACGTGAACTTTCTTAGGTTCTCCTGACAGTGTTGATATTTGCTGCCCGAGTATTGCCTTCTAGGTCATGTTTACTAAAACTGTGTTTCTGAAATCATAGTACGCAACGGCACACACTTTACATAAGAAAATCACTCAAGCAAAGCACCAAACGAAAATCTCTGGAAAAAAAGTCTATAATGAATCCCGATAAAAATGACCTTATCACACTTCACTTAAAAGTATACTTACTGTTTACATTTGGTGTACTTAAAAGTATACTTAGTGTGAAATATGTTGAGTTGAACACAAAGCATTTTTTTTGTTGTTTTTTTTTTTTTTTTTTTTGTAGAAATGGGCAACGGGTGGATGAGTACTTTCGTATTTGTATTTGTACCTTCTCCTATGCAGGGGGCAAAAAAAAAAGTATTTAATCCAATTGTGCAAGATCTCCCACTTAAAAAAATTATAGGCCTGTAATATTCATCCTAGGTATACCTCACCTCTGAGAGACAAAATGAGAGAAAAATCCAGAAAATCACATTCTAATTTTTTTTTTTTTCTAAATCAAATTATGATGTATTTTGTCAAAAATGAAAATTGACTCCAGTACTTTGTTTTATACTCTTTGCTGGCAATGAGAAAGGTCAAACGTTTCATGTAAGCCTTGACAAGGTTTCCATACAGTCTCACTGGTATTTTGGCCCATTCCTCCATGCAGATCTCCTCCAGAGGAGTGATGTTTTTGGGCTGTTGCTAAGCAAGAGACTTTCAACACCCTCCAAAGATTTTCTCTGGGGTTGAGACCTGGAGACTGGCTAGGCCACTCCAGGACCTTGAAATGCTTCTTATGAAGCCACTCCTTCGTTCCCCGGGCGGTGTGTTTGGGATCATCTTCCTATTGAACGACCCAGCCATGTTTAATTTTCAGCGCCCTTGCTAATGGAAGGAAGTTTTCATTCAAAATCCCACGATAGATGTCCCCATTCATTCTTTCCTTTATGTTGATCAGTCATCCTAGTCCCTTTGCAGAAAAACAGTCAAAGCATGATGTGTACATCCCCATCCTTCACAGTATGTATGGTGTTCTTTGGATGGAACTCAGCATAGTTTCTCCCTAAAACACGACAAGTTAAGTTTCTACCCAAAAGTTTTATTTTGGTTTCATTTGACCATATGATATTCTGCCAATCCTCTTCTGGATAATCCAAATGCTCGCTAGCAAACTTCAGACGGCCTTAGACATGTATTGTCTTAAGCAAGGTGACACATCTGGCACTGTAGGATCTGAGGCCCTGGCAGTGTTATTGTCCCAGCTCTCTGCAGGTCATTCACTAAGTTCCCCTGAGTTTTTCTGGAATTTATGCTCATTATTCTTGTAATCATTTTGACTCCACTGGGTGAGATTTTGCATGGAGCTCCAGATTGTGGGAGTTCATCAATGGTCTTGCATGTCTTCCATTTTCTAATATTTGCTTCCACATTTGAGTTCCTCACAACAAGCTGCTTACCTGTTGCAGATTCAGTCCTCTTAGCCTGGTGTAGGTCTACAATTTTGTTTTTGATATCCTTTGGTCTTGGTCATGGGGAAGTTTGAGTGTGACATTTTGTAGACAGACTTTATACTGATGAGTTAAAAAAAACGTTGCATTAAAACAGTCAATGAGTGGAGGAGAGAGGTTAAGATCTTAAAGAAGAAATTACAGGTTTGTGAGAGCCAGAAATCTTGCTTGTTTACAGGGGACCAAATACTTGTTTAACTGGGAGAACTTTCACTATTGGTGACTGACAAAATATTTTTTCCCCTGCTGTATCATTGTGGAAGAGAACTGGTTTGTCAGATACATCGACATAGATGAACATACCATCCATCCATGCATTTTTACATCAGTACTGTACTGGATCCTATCCCAGCTAACTGGGAAGGAGGCAGGGTGCACCCTGAACTGGTCGCCAGCCAATTGCTGGGTATATATAAAATAACTATTCATGCGCACATTCACGTTTTTGGGATGTGGGAGCAGGCGACTACACTGAGAACACACAGAGGCACAGGAGAACTTAAAACTCCACACAGACGAGGCTGGATTTGAACCTGCGACCTCAGAACTGTGAGGTACAGACACATAATATACACACACAGTGTCTCAAAAAAGTATTCAGACCTCTGTAAATTTTTCACTCTTTGAAAGATTAAGAAGAAGATATATTGCACCCATTTCCTAAGACCATTTTTTATTTTTTCTACATAAATGTACACACAGCACCCAATGTTGACCAAAAAAATATTGAATTGTTGAAATTTTTGCAGAATTATCAAAAAAGAAGAACTCAAATATCCCACAGCCACAAGTATTCAAACCCTTTCCTCAGGATTTAGTAGAGGCGCCCTTTTGTGCTAATACAGCCATTAAGTCATTTGGGAATGATGAAAAATCGATTTTTTTTTTTGCCATTGCATATTCTCTCCAGTTATGTCGTGTTTGATGTTGAACGTTGGTGGACAGCCATTTTCAGGTCCCTCCAGAGATGCTCAATTGGGTTTAAGTCAGGGCTTTGACTGGGCCATTTTATAAAAGTCCGAGTTATTTTAGCTAAGCTTGGGGTCATTGACGGATGATGAGCATAGCCTGTTTTTCTAGATGCATACTGCTTAGAATTAAGGCCCCAAAAAAATCAATCTTGGTCTCATAAGACTAGCGAATCTTATTTCTTACTATCTATCTTGTACTTCTTCAGGTGTTTGTAGCAAACTACGTGCAGGCTTTAATGAGTCTTGTACTGAGGAGAGGCTTCCGTTGTCCACTGTGCCATAAAGGCCTAACTGGTGGAGGGTTGCAATGGTGGTTAACTTTCTAGAACTTTCTTGCGTCTCCCGACTACATCTCTGGAACTCAGCCGCAGTGATCTTGAGGGTCTTCTTGACCTCTCTCACCATGGCTCTTCTCCCACAGTTGTCCAGTTCGGCCAGACAGCCAGCTTGAGGGAAGGTTGTGGTCATCCCAAACGTCTTGCATTAAAGAATTATGGAGGCCACAGTGCTCTTAGGAACCTTAAATGCAGATTTTTAATTTTATTCTTTTGTAACCCTGACCAGATCTGTGGCTTGCCACAATTCTATCTCTGACCTCTTCAGGCAGTTCCTTTGATCACATGAATACTCATTTGCTCTGAGGTTCACTGAGAGCTGTAAGGTCTTATATGGAAAGGTGTGTGGGGGGCTTTCTTAATCAATTCTAATCAGTATAGTCAAACATAGCTGGACTACACTAAAAGTATAGAACCATCTCACGGATGATCAGAATAGATGGACGGAAACCAAGTTAAATATGAGTGTCACAGCAAAGGTTCTGCATACTTATGGTTGGATATTTCAGTTTTTCTTTTTTAATCTGCAAAAATGTTATTTTTTTTTGTCAATATGGGTTCCAAAGTGTATATTATTGAGGGGAAAATAACTAATGATTTAAGCAAATGGCTGCAATATAGCAAAGAATGAAAATTCAAAAGGGGTTCTGACCATATATAACTTATAAAATATACATATACACAGAGGCACAGCTGAACAAAACACAAGTGTAGTATATAATTTTCTGACCAATTATGTGAAATTGGATTCTTTCTCACAGCAATACTCACATCGGTTCAATAAAACTACTAAATTAAAGCATGTCAAACCATGGATGATCTAGCTTGAGAAGGTTTTTTTTTTTTTTAAATATATTAGTGTTTCTATTTGATTTTTAAAAACATTCTGGAAGTTTCAACAGAATAATATTACTGCTCCGATCATTCCACATTCCCCGATTGACATATCTTTGCACAAAATAGTATTATCTGAAAGATTTATATTTTATTATCTGCAAGCCCACACAGGTATCACGGAAGGTAATGAGTAGGTAATTAAAGTTGAACTTTCCAGTTTAACTCTTTCTAATTCTCGTTTTTCATGGCCAAAATGTGTGCGTTACTTGCGTTTAGAAGAGTCAACACTTAGATGATTAATGGAATGGTAGCACTTAGAATTTTGTTCTTGGGATGGCTTCTTTTGTTGTTCTTAGTTTGGACTTTTCACTGTGAGTGTCGTGATGAGAAAACAGGTAGCACTGGTAGGGACGTTCGACGTCTGGTCATTGGCAATGAACAGATTAACGTTGGTGTGTGAGAGATGTACAGTATACATTTTTGTGTAATGCTCTTTTTTTTGTAGCCCCACACTTGCTTTTCTTCTATGAATTGTTGGTGCTGTGTTTAAAAAAAAAAAAAGAAAGTTCCTTTTTATGAATGGAAGTCTGATGACAATAAATTATTACTTAACTGTTTTAAGTGATTATGTTTTGTGATCCTGGTTAACCTGTCAGCTTTTCTTATTTCAAAAACACGTTTACCATTAAAACAAGTGACGTGAATTCAGTCAATAGCAGTTAATGAGATGTAAATTGGATTTGTTCAATGTACTCAGTGGTTATCAAATTGTATTTGTTTTTCAAGTATCCTGTTAGTGACATTAGTTGTGAGTCATTCCATTAAACTCTACTATATTTTAGCTAGACTGAGGTTTATAGAAAAAAAAAAAAACTTTAGGACTTTTCCTTCCACTTTTAACCACATAATTTGAAAACATGTAAGAGGTTAAGGGAATATACTTGATTTTACATGGAATGACCGTTTTGTTAAATAATCTGCAAAATGGCTACTCAAGAAAAGGCTCAATATACATCATGGTTTATTGAAACAAAATCAGATGCGCACACTCAGCAAAACTACAGGATGTGAAAGCGATCCACCGTCATGTCGGCCAATTTGTAGATTTCACAAGATTGCACAGGTTTATCTTTTCATTTGCTTTTGAAATGAATGTGTTCAATAATGATGAGGCTTTATAGAGAGGCTCTCAGTATTGTTTCAGACATCTGGGGCTGGATCAACAACAAAATGCAAGTTGTAACAGGAACATCAAATGTGTTGAATGCACGAAACAAACTTTAAACAAAAAAGAAGTGGGACGCTGCAGCCCTGAGAATCTGTTTTTTCTAACAACACATCTGGCAAGTTTCAAAGACCTATCTCATTCTCGTCATATTTTTACCAAAGGTTTGCATGTTTCTTCATCTCCTCATTCCTGTGAGTATTGGAATGACTCTTCCACCACATCTGATCTCGTGGACTGTTGGTGAAACTGTGACTAACTTCAAATAGTGGGAGGTACCATTTGGAGTCTTTTGTTTCTCCTGGGGACCATAAAGTGAGAACATATATTAATAAATAGTTTAGAGTGGAATACCATCGCTCCGTAGACTATAGTCTTTTAATGCGGTAATAAATCACCACGGTCTGTGTTTAAATACAATTTACCTGTAGAATACTGCATTTGCCACTGCTACCGGTACTTTCTTATTTGTTACTCCAATAAGCTAGCGACAAAAAAATCAGTGATCCCCAAGCACAGGGACATGGAACAACTCCAGTCTGCGGGACATTTGGTAAGCCTATCACGCTGCACATAAATATATTGATCATCAGTCTGAATCAAGTTTTATTTGGATTCTGTACATGTAAAACTGCTTGTCTCAGTCATTGTGATATGGTAGTATAAAAACACACAAGCGAGCAAAAAAAAAAAAAAAAGAAAGCTTTTTCATAAATAGCAAAAGGACAAATGAATGAGACAGGAGTTTATAATTTTCATTTGCAACATCCTGTTGTAGTGAGATTTTCTGCCATGACAACAATTAAAACAAAATTAGGGCGTGGACTGGTCCTTCGTAACCGAGTATTTGTCTGTCTCCCATTACCCAAATTTGGAACCAGCTTTTTGAATAGAAACAAGCACTAATTAAAACAAGTACATTCAAATGCAGTGTTGAATTTTGTTTATATGTCAGCCCAAATAATAATATAGTTCTGTGAAACTGCGGCGGAAAAAAATGTTGGGGGACTGCTGCTCTAAGTGGGATATGTTTAGTGCGGACACCATAGGAAAAGATGACGATGACAACGCTGTGGCATTGGAAGACTGTGTTAAGGCAGAACAACTGTAACCAGGTTTCCCTTTTCCTGGGTTCGCTTGAACAGTCCAGGCCCAGTGTGCTGCAAGCAGTACCCACAACCTTTTTTCACCTTAAAGTTGCGCTCAACTCAAAAGTTGCTGCAGTGGTTGCCCTGCTGCTGGGGTTCCACAGTTTGGTCCCTTCGGAGAGGCCTGAAGACGATGTTTGAGCCCTCTTAGGGGCTGTAAGGAGGCGGCTTGTCGTCCGGATGGTTGTGAGGTGGGGAATAGCGCGGAGGGACCATGGTGGGCCACAGGTGACTGGCACCGGACTGGGAGTCGTCTGACAGGCCGGAGGAATCGGCGAACATATAGGAACCCTGGAAAAACAAGATACTGTTAGTTATGGATGGACATTCCCAATGAAGTAGCCAGTGAGTGTATGGTGTTCCCCTTTCTTATCACTACTAATCAAACCATGTTGGGAAGACCATCCATTTTCTTCACCGCTTATCTTCATGAGCGTCGCAGGGAGTGCTGGAGCCTAACCCAGCTGTCAATGGGCAGGAGGCGTGTTACATCATGAACTGGTTGCCAGCCAATCGCAGGGGACATTGAGACAAACAGCCGCACTCACAATCACACCTAGGGGCAATTTAGAGTGTCCAATTAATGTTGCATGTTTTTGGAATGTGCGAGGAAACCGGCGTGCCCGGAGGAAACCCACGCAGGCACGGGGAGAACATGCAAACTCCACACAGCGGATGGGATTGAACCCGGGATTTCAGAACTGTGAGGCCAACCCTTTACCAGCAGTTCCACCGTGTCGCCCTGGGAAGACCATAAATCCACAAATAACCCACAACCCCCTAAAACAGATTTTTCAATTGCTTATAAATGGCACAAAATAGCTACAAATGCCTATTTTTATATAAGGGTGATGTGCGTAAATGAAGGCGCCCCCCCCCCCCCCATCTCCCACTTCAACATAGATCCTTGATTCCAGAATGCCACAAGATGGGACTAAAGCAATAATTGTATAGTAGCCAGGGCTTTGCACACAAACAATGTGAGGATCGGTTGCAAAAAAGTTATCCAAATATAAATTCGAAAGTGGCGAATGGTTGAATATGGATCTCTACAGTGGTGCTTTGAAATACAGGTTTTAAGTTATTCTGTGATCACGCTTGGGTCTCAAAGCTCCGCCTTTCTCAAATTATCTTTCCCCTTTGAAATGAATGGAAACACAATTACTTCATTCATAAACAACCATTTACACGCACATTCAAACCTAATGTTCATGATTGGCTCCTACCCTCAAAATACTATCCTTTCATTTTCTCATAATTTCCACCACTTCAGTCCACACTAGTAACAATCTACCGCATTCACCATACAATCTCAGAAACATTAGGAAAAACTTGGTCTTTCTCTAAAATCGAACCATCTTCTTCGCCACTTCACCTCACAAGGGGCGCGGGAGTGCTGGAGCCTACCCCAGGTGTCAATGGGAAGGACGGTGACACATTGAGACAAGCAGCCGCAGTCACAATCACACCTAGGGGCAGTTTAGAGTTTCCAATTAATGTTGCGTGTTTTTGGGATGTGGGAGGAAACCAGAATGCGGGGAGAACATGCAAACTCCACACAGGCGGGTCCGGAATTGAACCCGGGACCTCAGAACTGTAAGGCCAACACTTTACCAGCTGCAGCACCGTGCGGACTGTCTTTCTCTAAAATGCGCCATTAAAACAAAAAAACATCTAACACAGTATGACAGGAACGAAGATGAAAAGACGTTGTTAATTGTAAATATTGTCTCTCATCTATTCTTATATTACAAAACAAAATAAATTCCATATTATAAAAGTTTAATCGCTTAGCAATTTAAATAAATCATTCTGATACAAATAATCATGACAAATGTAAACATGAATGGCGGTTGCCAATTACGGTGTCCATCCCCGACATAGGAAGGCTTGTATACAGTCTTTTACCCCACTGACAATCAGCAAAGGGGGGCAATTGCTGGCACTCGCACAAGGCAGCATCCGGTCCAGGACTGCCTCTGCTCACCTCGTAAGTCAAGGCACTTGTATCTCAAGGCACCGCCGTACTTTATATGGTTACCTGTGAATCGTAGGCCGTGTAAGGCGGCAGGCGGGAGGCGATATTGCAGTAGGAGTTGACGTTGGAGTTAGTGCGTGGTGGAGCCTCAGAGGCGACTGAAGCTGTGATGGCCTCTGGTTCTGACATACTTTCTGATGTATGAGCAGGTGTCTGGAACATGCCGAAAACATATTAATCAGGGTCACAGAAAGTGTAAAACACCCTCCCGGGTCTCACCATGTCTTTGAAGCCGCCCAGCACTGCAGCAGTGATAATGCCCAGGAAGAGAGCCACGATGTTGAGGATGGTGGCCGACCAGAGCAGGTGGTAGAGGTGCACCACGTCTTGGCAGCTCTTCACGTCCGTGTACTCGTGGTAGCCGCCCACCACCTCCACGCGGCTGACAGAGGGAGCACAGACAGCAGTCAGGCCTCAGGGGTTCAACTTCGGGCGGCATTCAACTCACAAAGCACAGAGGAGGCTGCTGTGGAGCAAGCACACAGATCTACTGGACAATAGGCGTCACACACAAAGACGGCACGCAAGGGGAAATCACAGCGCTTCAGTTGAATTATAAGACAACCATGATGGGTCTAAAAAAAGAAAAAAAAAATGGGACCTACTTCCAAATCATGGATGGTTTCTTAAACTTTTTCAAACCATCTCTATTCTGAAGTCCCATTAGAGGATGCTCTCTGAAAAATAGGTTGAAAGAAAATAGAAACATTCGTCTTCGGGTCACAATTGAAAGAATGAGCTTCTGTATAGGACAAAAACAACATTTCCTTACACATACACAAAAACACCTCATGCTCCTCCCCTAAAAAATAAATAAATAAATAAAACCACCCCACCAAACAGAAAACATGCATAAAATGGCCTGTTATTCACCAGCTCGGCGAGAGAGGGTGGGAGGGACAAGGAGTGTGACAGATTTACTGGTATGAGAAGTTTCTGGTGACAAACGGAATGTTTTTCAATGAGTGTGTAACCTTTTTTGTGCAAGTCCTTTTTTTTGGGGGGGGGGGTGGTATGAATGACTGTTTTGGTGAGTTTTTTTTTTCTGTGTGTGAGTTTATTTACTTATTAGTGTGAGATGTTTTAGGGTGTGAGTGAGGTGCGTATGCTAAATCCAGAAAAACAGCCACCCTTTTCTTTCCAATTCACTGTGCCAGACTTCAGGCAGGTGGATTTAGTGGTGCACCAAAATCATGTCTTCCCCTACTGTTTTTGCATAAGGAAATCATTGTTCTTTTCAGAGCACGTAATTGGGAAATGCCTTTACCTCGCGTGTGCGTGTGTGTGTGTGTGTGTGTGTGTGTGTGTGTGTGGTGTGTGTGTGTGTGTGTGTGTGCATGTTCGTGAGAGAGAGAGAGAGAGAGAGAGAGAGGCAACGTGCGCTTGTGGGATATTTTGGTGTTTGAATTTTTTTTGGGTGAGTGGGTTTTTTTGTTTGGTGCATGTGACCGTTTCTCAGTAAGGTCAGGTTTGGGGTGAATGTTAGTCTTTTGGTGTGTGTGAGAGGTTTTTGGTGGTTTGAGAGAGTTTTTTTTGTGTATTTTCATGTTTGAGTATGTTTGGTTTCCCCTGAGAGTTATTGTTTTACATGAGTTTTTGAGGGGGTTTCCAGGACTTTTGTAGTGAATGAGATGGATTTTGGGTGCAGGTGAGTTTTATTTATTGATTTATTTGGGGGGGGAGGCATAAGGCTTGGGTGCAGTGTGAGCTGGGTGGACCAGAGCTGGTCCACGGTGTTGTTGTGAATAAGAGTTTTGCCTTTTTTGGTGGATGTGAGTTTGTTTGTTTGTTTTTTTTAATATTTGTGTTTGGGGATGTATGTTGTTTTATGAGCATGAGCATTTTTGAGTGTATGGGAAAGGTAAATGTTTTGGGCCTATACGGCACCTCCCATTTACGTGTCCCACACAAGTGCTGGCTTTTGAGGTGGTGGCGTCATTCGATCGCTCGGCTGATACACACTTGCCACAGTTGTACAGGTCGCAGCAGTAACATGTGTTGCTTCTCACGCGCAGGTTGCAGGACGTGCGAGACGTCTGGCAGGGCACCTGAAGACATCCCACAAGATGTAACACCATGTCACATGTCTTTCTTCAGCTTTTAATGTACTGCAAGATGCAAATATGGATGTCGGAAATCTCTTACATCGCGCTCAGACGCAGTCTCGCTGGAGTGGTAGTCGCAGCGCCCAGCATACAGAGGCCTCAGATCCTGAAGTGCAATGACCACCATTTGATTTGATTTCTCCACATAATGTAGCAATTCAAATATTACTTTGGCGCCATCTCATGGAATCTTGGTGTAGTTGTTGGGCTTAATTGATGGTGTGTTTTGCTGCTGCTGCTGCTGCTTTTGAGATGTCCTGTTTTGTCAGTGGTCCTTGAATGCCTCTTGTGCACAGTCAAAAGTCAAACTAAAAGTATCTTTCTGCTTCTCTCCTGAATCATCTACGAATGGCTGCTGTTCTTTTGTTTTTTGTTGTTGTTCTATTTTGTTAGTGTTCCCTAACATTTACTGTGTGAATAACAAAAGGTGAGTTGAATGACTTACCATTATAGTTTTTCCCTAAAGTGCGAGCATGCACATTTCATATCAAGAAGCTCTCTTCACTTTCTATTCACTCAAAGCTAAATTTCACATAATCGTTAAGAGTTCATTAGTTGTTACTTCATATTTGATTTGACGTGCATGATGGAGAACTGCTCTCACTACCATTTGGCCGACTACTGCTGCCATGTATGTTGAATTCAGAGAAGGTTGATCAAACTTTAATGAGAACGGCATTGATTTCTTGTGTGTTATACATTTAAGCACACATCTCATTCAAATCTAAAATAGAGTTGTGCTCATCGCTTTTCTCACCATGGCAGAATCTATAAGATGTGTCCCAAACACGAGTTACTTAATTTCCACTGGGATTCAAATAGCATAGACTCTCTTCATCTCTGGAGTTGCCCATGGTGAGAGGCACCACACAGATGTTTTTTATAAATATATATGAAGTTGGGACATTGTTACATGAAAACAGAATACAATAATTTGCAAAACATGTTCAACCTATATTTAATTGAATATGCAGGAAAGACATTTCATTTTCAAAGTGATGTACTTTATTGTTTTTTGCAAATAATCAGAACCTTAGAATTTTATGGCTCCAACATGTTCCCAAAAACCAGGAAGAGGGTTTTATTGACTCTTGTGTTACGTCACCTTTTCTTTATCGGAACATTCAGTAAATGTTTGGAAGTTGAAGCCACTAGTTGTTGAAGCTTTGTAGGTGGAATTGTTTCCCATTCTTGCTAAATGTACAGCTTCAGCTGTTCAACAGTCCGGGGTCTTCATTGTCGTATTTTACGCTTCATAATGCGGCACACATTTTCAATGGGAGACAGGTCTCAACTGCAGGCAGGCCAATCTACCACCCACACTTTTTTTTTTTACTACCAAGCCTCACTGTTTTCACGTGCACAATGTGGTTTGGCATTGTCTTGCTGAAATAAGCAGGGGTGTCCATGAAATAGAAGTTGCTTGGACCCCTTTCCGAAAAAAATTTGAAATGTGGGTGGGACAGTGAAGCCAGTGGTTAGAGCGTCTGCCTCACAGTTCTGTGGACCAGGGTTCAAATTGCGGCTCCGCCTGTGTGGAGTTTGTATGTTGTTCCTGTGCGTGCGTGGGTTTTCTCCAAGCATTCCAGTTTTCTCCCAAATCCGCAAAACATCCATTAATTGGACACCCTAAATTGCCCCTAACTGTGAATATGAGTGCAACTGTTGTCTGTCTCCATGTGCCCTGCAATTGACCCCTCCGTGGATATTGCGCAATCCGCGTCACTGACCAATCAGAGGCCAGAGATCTGCATAAACCAAAGCCCGTTTTTGCTCCCGCCATTTTCTCAGACAATATTGCATGGTCCAGGATAGGGTGAGTTACCGTTTTATCGTGTATTTGGGTTATTTAACAAAAAATATGGTTAAGAGGTGTAGTCACGGACTTTGTAATAGTGACGACAGGTATCCTGAAAGGCTAGTTGGTGGAGTTCGATTCGTACCCTTTCCAAAACCGAAGACCCAGTACGAAAAAGTCCTTCGATGGATCAAACTTTGTGGAAGACCGCATCATCAACTAAATCCATCTTATATCAACCGGAACACATATGTTTGCATGAAGCTATGCCCTGTATTTGATTTTCAATACATGTCTCGTATAAATGAATTTGAAGTTCTTCGCTAGCATAACACTGCTGCGTGTGAACGATTGACACACTTATTCTTTGTTGAGCGATATTTAGCGATGATCGGACTGCACAAACGTGTCGCTTTCTTGCTGGCTCGCGGCCGAAGCTTAACCAGACTGTGTTTTCACGAAAATATACCCTAAATTTGATTTTTAATACACGTCTCGTATAAATGAATGAGACGTTCTCCGCTAGCATAACACCGCTGCGTGTGAACGATTGACACACTTATTCTTTGTTGAGCGATATTTAGCGATGATCGGACTGCACAAACGTATTGATTTCTTGCTGGCTCGCGGCCGAAGCTTAACCAGACTGTGTTTGCACGAAGATATGCCCTAAATTTGATTTTTAATACACATCTCGTATAAATGGATGAGACGTTCTCCGCTAGCATAACACCGCTGCGTGTGAACGATTGACACACTTATTCTGTGTTGAGCGATATTTAGCGATGATCGGACTGCACAAACGTATTGATTTCTTGCTGGCTCGCGGCAGAAGCTTAACCAGACTGTGTTTTCACGAAGATATGCACTAACTTTGATTTTTAATACACGTCTCGTATAAATGAATGAGACGTTCTCCGCAAGCATAACACCGCTACGTGTGAACGATTGAATGAAATCAGAAGCATTGCGTCTCTCTCAGTTAAGAATGTATTGTATTTAGAATCTATAATATATCGTTGATTTGAATGAAATCAGAAGCATGGAGTCTGTCTCAGTTCAGAATGTATTGTATTGTATTTGCCATTTTTACTGTTTGTCTTACGTCAGCGCACGTGGCGTGACGTAACTTCAGGAGGCGTGGTTAAGTGCCCTATACGGAGGGGTCAATTGGCTGGCAACCAGTTCAGGGTGTACCCCAGCTCTTGCCCAAAGATACAGTAGCTGTGATTGGCTCCAGCATTCGGGCCACCCTTGTGAGGATAAGTGGCTCAGAAAATTGATCTATTCTGTTTTCATTCACGTTTCACACAACATGCCAACTTCATTGGATTTGCGTTTGTAATAAAATAATGCTAAATAATGGTATGTTCAGTCATCCGTGATATTTTCTCCCAAATTCCGCCAGGCTGTGTAAACTTATGAGCAGAACTGTATATTCATGCCTTTGTTTTGGCAGAAGCTTTAGTTATACTCACAATGTGCCTGGCAGCAAAAACTCCATCTACAATAGCACAGCAGAATGCAGCCACCACTCCAAAGCTGATGAAGACAATAGAAGCCACTAACTGGGACAAGAGGATAAAGCACATCAGAGAATCAGCTTTATCCCCTCATGCAGCAATCAAAAACGTTAATCTAAGCATGAACGGTTAATTACTTCTTCTTGTTAGCATGGATTGAAACAAGTGCTGGGCATTTTTTTTCCTAACAAAAATCCAATTCCCTGTTTCAATCTATTCAAATTATTTTCACCATACTGTATCTTTGACAATGCGATAAAAAGTGTGTCTGTCTGTCAGTGGGCTGCCATTTTGTCATATGGAACACTATGAAAATGGTTCCGCTCATTGTGGTTTGTTTCTTAGGAGGAATTAAAGTCACCAGTGTCTTTTTTTAAAAAGAGTCACAAATATAGTGAACAACTTGCTAATTTGGCAACAAAGACTTTTGGAAATTACCGCAACTCTATTTGCAGCTTTGTTGTTGTATGCAGTGCAAATCAGCAGGAACCAGCATTGAAATACAAATATCAATTAAACTGAAAAATTACCCATATAAATCAATTCAAATTCATGGAGAAAATGCATTGATTATCCACCCTTAATTGAACCTAACATCATTAGCAACAGGTTACTCTTTATGACTTCCGGACGGACAAAGTACCAGACCCAGTGGAATGAGGCAGGCCAACATCGACTTGATGTTGTCATTCAATCTTTTATTTTTAGGAAAGCTATGCTATGCTTGGATATTAGCATTGTCTATTAACTTCAGATTGGCATGAATGCAAAACCATTTCATAGATCATTATACACTCGAGAGACTACGTGAGTCCCAGTTTACACATCTGGAAAAAACAAGCCCCGGTGCAGATGGGGGCCGCAGATCAAACGAGATCCCTACCGTTCCAGAGCATCTAATGGATTAGTACCATAATGGGAATTGCTCAGTACTATGATGCCAGCTACTACAGAGGCAAAAAAAAACAAACCACAAACAGATATACAATCAGCATTAATCATCGGTGAAAAGATCTAAAGGTTACGAACAGGTGGTCAGCCATGTGGCATAAACTGTCACGGGACGTGCTGACCAAGGCGCCAGCCGTCCAAACTCTGCTGTGTTGTTGGAAAACGTGTCAAGGGCCCAAAGTCATACCTCATCGCAGTTCTGACAGTCTCCCTCCTCTGCAATGTCCCTCCCCACATTCTAATATGGACATCTGTCCTGCTCCTCTTACAGTCTGCATCTATTTCTGGACGCCGATTGCTTCGCAAACCTCTGCAGTCCTGACTCTGCTCAGCTTGGGCGTCGTGTCATTGCACTGCCACAATCGTCAAGATGCTTGAAGGTAACTGGGATGAGTGCTGTGGCTTACCATCTGCCTCTTGTTCTCTATCAAATGGGAGCCGATGATTCCCAGGAAAGAGCCGAAGCCAAGCTGAAAGGAGAGAGAACAGGGCTGTTAATTAAGGATTCTTTTGAAGTGTCACATACCTGATTGATAAATCAAGAATTTCGTGCCTCCGTCACACTTCAAGCATGATTACAAGTGACGTCAAGATCATGGTTCAGCTAAATAAAAAGTGGTTTGATAATAAGGTGGATTCCAAGAAAAGGATAATTGGAAGGATGTAGCGGTACACTCACCTGGCTTTATAAATGTAAATGTAAATGCGTATGGTTGTTTGGTCATATGTGTGCCCTGCAACTGATTGGCGACCAGCATTTCCCAAGTCAGCTAGGATAGGCTCCAGCACCCCAAGAGCCTAACCAGGATAAGAGGTGTTGAAAATGGATGGATGGGTGGATGGATGGATGGATGGATGGATGGATGGAAAAGAGAAGGAAGCAGACGAAGACACAGACCAACAGATCTCACTCCACAGGATGGGCGATAAGAGGCAAGATTAGGAAACTCAGCCATCTCTGGCATATGTGAACGGACATTCACATGTGAAATTCTTCACATCTTGCAATGAATATCTAATCTTTTATTGCACTTGCATTTTTATTAAACTGACACTTATATAATAGCTAAATGCTGCTTCACCATGTTTGCTTTGAAATCTGTGCTCCACTATGTTACCCGAGTCTGCTGATATCAGAGCCCTACTGGGTTTATATTTCACTAGCATTTATTCAAGACCTAAATATATATACCTTGTATACCTATGTATTCAAGACCTAAACCATTTAGTAATTTATAAACCAGTAGCAGAACTTTCAAATCTATTCTCAAGATGATTGGGGGCCAGTGTAAAGACTTTAGAATTGGAGTAATATTCTCTGAAAGTTTGGTTCTGGTCAGAACCCGTGCTGCAGCATTCTGAATGAGGTGCAGCTGTTTCATGTTCATTTTGGGGAGTCCAGTCAGAAGACCATTATAATCGTCAAGTCTACCTGAGATAAAAGCATGAGAACGTATTGATGAAAAACAGATTTATCGAGTGTTTCTATGCAGGATTTGAGCACACATTTGTGCGCACTCAGTGGATGTGAATGAGGCGCAATGAAGCTTGAAGTGTGTTGGTTATGTGCTCGCCTTGGTCAAAAAAGACCTGCGTCACAATGATTGAATGTGTGAAATGGAAGAAATGTATTTAACACAGTTTCTCTGTGTGGTGGCGACCACTGATCTAATTAATTAACTCCACAAGTGTATTGTTAACATTTTTGTCCCCCAATGGGACCAGAGGGGGATCAGTGTTGGCAATTAGAGAAATGCGATGCTAAAGATACACCAAAGAACTGAAATGTGCGCTGACATAGGGAAGGATCTTCATTAAGCAGGTTTACTTGTGCTTATCTCTGGATGAGAGCTGGGAATGCATAACCGTGTCTTTCGGCTTCTTTTGGACATCAGAATGCTAAAAATG